>NC_042493.1:129121378-129149952 GCF_005508785.2 Acyrthosiphon pisum
GCGACAAATCAGGCACCGACATAGTCCTTATCCAAGAGCCCGTACTTGTAAACGGAGCAGCGTACGCATTTGAGAACTGCAGGCAGGCAGTGAGTGGCGATAACCCGGTCGCGGTCATCGTAATCTTAGACCCTGGACTACGGGTGATTGAAATGTCAGATTTATCTAGCCAGCATGTTGTGGTGGTGAAAGTCTGTAGGGACAGCAGCTTAGATGCTATCACTGTGGTGTCAGCATATTTTAAGTACAACATGCCGACCCACAATTTCACCGAGAAACTGAGGACAATACTTGGCCGCGAACAGCGAACCATAATTGGAGCCGATGTGAACGGGCATTCACCTCTCTGGCACTGCGAAAGTACTAACGACCGAGGAAGTCTTACAGTGGATCTGATAGAAGATTTTGACCTCACGGTCATAAATCGACAGACCGAATTGACAACATACGAACGAGTTGGCATGGGCTCGTCAAACATCGATGTAACCCTTGCGTCACCGCAAACCGTGAACTTGGTGCACGATTGGTCGGTTATTGATGTAACCGATAGCGACCACAATGTGCTTACGTACAACATATACCTCAGGACCGAAAGGGTGCCTGTAGAAGTATCCTTTAGATACAATACCAAACGAGCCGACTGGGCCAAATTCGTCTTCAGTCTGTGCAGCCGAAGTACGAACATCGACAGGACCACGGTAGATACGCACGCACGATCAATAATGGGCACAATACAAACGGCGGCGGACTCCATGCCAAAAATTAGCACCACAAACCGAAGACCAGGCAAACAGCCCTGGTGGACCGCAGATCTTACCTCCGCGAAAAAGGCCCTAGATCGCTTGAGGAGACTTGGTATAAACAGAACAGATCGACCGGCCTATAATCAGACGTGGAACGGATACGTAGCTCTAATTAGATCTGCCAAGTTAGAGGCGTGGCGTTGTTTCGCCGGAGACCTCAACGGTAACACATGGGGAAAAGCGTTTTTCTGGGCCAAGAACGGCAAAAGGTCAAAGAAAGTACCTTCTACCATGACCCACCCAGATGGGACGATGACTGAGACGCTGGATGAAACGGTGGAAGTGCTTTTACGCTCGTTCTTCCCAAGAGAAGGCCATCAAAGAAAGTTCGATAAGAGTGGGCCCTTAGAAAATTACAGCGGCACTGTGGATGCCGAGAGAGTCAAAGCGGCGATCTGGAGGATGCGCCCAGGAAAGGCATCGGGAGCCGATGGCATTACGGCCGGAATGTTGAGGAAGGCGTGGCCGGTCCTCGGAGATGAGATAACACGGCTCTTTAAAACATGCATTATCGAAGCCACCTTCCCGCGGTCATAGAAGTGTGCTGAACTAGTAGTGCTTCTGAAGCAGGGAAAGAAGGACATGACGAGCCCCAAGTCTTATAGACCAATCAGCCTGTTGCCCACATTGGCGAAAGCGCTGGAAACGCTGATAATTCAAGATCTAGAGAGCCAACAACATGGCTTCGTGCCCGGAAAGTCGACCATCACGGCCATGGGGTCATTAAACGGCTGGGTCAAGAGTTGCAACAGCAGGCACGTGTTCGGTGTGTTTCTGGATATCACAGGGGCCTTCGACAACGTCGGCTGGTTCCCGTTGTTATCCAGACTCGATACAATCGGAGCCTCACTAAGGACGATCAGGTTGATCCAAAATTACCTTGAAAACAGGACAGCTAGACTCATGATCGAGGGAAAACGATACTCCAGCACGATTGAACGGGGATGCCCACAAGGGTCCCAGCTAGGCCCCACATTGTGGAAAGTCGCAATGACGGATATCGATAGTATACGGTTGGACACCACGGCAAATATAGTGCTATATGCTGATGACATTGCACTCACGGTGGCGGCGGCAAGGCCCCACACTGCTTTCAGTAGGATCGAGGGCTACCTAGATAGCCTCAAGAAGTGGGCTCAAGCATACGAGATGAGTTTCTCCCCAGCCAAGAGTCAGCTAATCAGCCTGAAGGGAGCCCGGCTACTCGGTCGGCTTTGGCACTGGCTTAGATGACGCCAGAATCGTGGCGGAAGCAACAGCGAAATATCTGGGCGTGACGTTGGATCCCAGGGAAAGTTACTGGGACCACGTGCTGTCCCTAAAAACCAAATCAGAAGGCATGTATCGCAGACACCGTCAGATGACGTCTGCCAACTGGGGCATGGGTCGAGCTACGGCCAGAGTGATCTACGAAGCAGTCTTCCTCCCCCGCATTACATATGCGGCTAACATTTGGGCCGAAGGAGAATGCGCCCTTAAGAAAAGTATAGCAGCCCTCGGGAGCATGCAGAGAGACCCACTCCGTGCAATTACGAGTAGCTACAAGACTGCGTCGACTAACTGTCTCTCGGTCGTGGCGGGTGTACTCCCACTTGACCTGGAGGTCAGGAGGGTAGCGCAGAAACGTAGACTACGGGAAGGAGAAATAACGTACGAAGAGTACGACCAAGAACTAAATTCACTTATGGAAGAATGGCAAGAAAGATACAACACGGTCAACAAGGGTGACTGGACGGAGTACATGATCCCAGACGTAAAAAGACGATGCGATCTCCCCCTTGAACTGGACCATTACACAACGCAGTTTTTGACCGGTCACGGGGACTTCCTATCAAAGCTCTATGGATTCAAGTTACAGCCAACCCCGAACTGTGCTTGTGGCAACGGTGCAGAGACAGTGAGGCACGTACTCCTGTTCTGCACAAGGACGAGGACGTTCCGCGAAGAACTAAAAAAATCAATGGTGGAAGAAGGTGAAGCCTGGCCTCCTGGCAGTGGAGCCTTCCTCAAAACAAGGCGCACTTATGAGGCCCTTAGGAAATTTAGTAAAAACAGTTTGCAGTACAGAACTGATAGATAGGACCTATCATGGGTCAGGACGCAGCCACACCAGGCGGTGTATGCGCATAGTCTCGGGGCGCCCCGGATGAGCACGCACGGTGTAAGCGGCACAAGCGGCGGGGCACGCTCGAGCGCGTCCTGACCAGGGGCGTGCTCATGCTCCATGGGCGAGGAGTTCGGCCCTGTTGCTGGGGCCGTCCACAATACAGCATCAGTATTTCCTGCTTGTCGTAAGAGGCGACTAAAAGGGAATCTGGCCAGCCGGGGCCGGCGTCTGGGACGCGGACACACCGAAACCTCCGGGGACTAGGGTGTTGGAGGTTCTGACCACGACCTCGTGAAGAGCTAGTCGATCACCTCGGTGATGCCTCTGGGAGGTGTGGATAGGCTACCGAGCCTCAAACTTGGGGGTCGCGGCCACCGCGCCGGCGGCGATCGCTGCCGGTAAGGGCCAACCGTGAGCCCGGGTACACGGCCCAAATCTCGGTAGGATCACAGCAGAGGTTTCACAGCCGAAGACGCTCGGTCCCTGCATCCCACCATTGATGTGCTTTCCTAACGGGACCGAGAATGGTACTTCGGGATGTGGGGGGGCCCCGCGGCGTTGAGGGAATTGACGCCGTGCCCTCACACGGCGGTCGCGCACCGGCCTCGGTCGTGGCTTGGTCGACGGTGGTTTGGTTTCGGAGTGGCTGTTAGCGGGAGCTAACCTTGTGGTTAAGAGACCAAGCTCGGTCTAGGGGAAGGCTGCCGAGTGAGTATCTCCTTAGCGCCCACCCAGCCTACCGGTGGGGCTATATGCACCGGAGTTTGCCCGTGACCAAAAACGGGAAGCAATGAGGATAGCTTGCGACCCGACCAGGGTGGCGAAGGGCACGTGCACGCCTCAGCCGACGGTACGGGCGCGCTCTCTCCCGACTTCGGTGGGAACGGGTTTGCGCCCGGTGCTCGTGGTCCATAGACGACGCGCGGCCGGCGCACTGCGTGGGTAAAACCACCGTACGTCGACCGTGAACCTCCGCGGCTCTCGACTAGCGCACAGCGCTAATGTGAGGTCCGCGGTTGTAGCCGCGAGGCACCAAAACCCGGGAATCTTCGTGACCTAATGTGGGGATATGCGTGGTGTGTGCGCTTGTGTCCCCGTCACCTGTGCAGGTGAACATCCGTTTCTCTGTTGCCTTTGTCCCTACACCTGTGGCTGCCCCATGAGCCAATTGTTGTTGAACACACGTGTTACCGGTAAAGAGTGTGTGTTCGATGATGGGGTGCCGTAGGTCTACACTTCCTGTTATATGCCTACATTACCTATTATAAATTATACTAAATGTATAATATCTACATGATATTGTTTAATATCATATTATAGCTGTGGGTATTAATACATCCCTAATATTGCTGAATTTCATTAATGTGTGACTACTGACTAGCTATAACAACTTGTTGTTTTCACCTTTGGCCTACGTTTCCTGTTATTTAGGCTTACTTTATATTCCGTATTAATACCTACATTACTACAAATAAATTATACTGTATGTATCTATATTATTTTATTTAAAACAATATTATAGCTTTTGGGTTTACTACAGGGGGACGGGTGGTTGTCTACCAAGGGGTCGCTACACTATTTGGCTGTTAGACGGTTGCTTGGTGCGATTCCGTGAAGAACCGCGTCATGCTCTCTTCCAGTGCCCTTAAACGTTCCTCGAACGATGCTGTGCCATTCGTTTGTGGCGACGTTAATCTTCACTGTTGTAGCTGTTTCGCCACGTACATGTCCCCACCCCCCCCCCCCATTTTAATTTTTCAACTTTTTCCGATGTCAATATTTAGTGCTCAATTCCTGCCAATTCCTGCCACCACATCCGGAATTCCTGCTCAATTACCACCCCCGCAAAAAGCAAAAACTTAAATCTTGATATCACAACGTTTGTAATTTAAGTGCTTATTTTTACTTAGCGATGTTTTTACACGGAGGGTTTTTGAGGAGATATCACTCATTTTTTTTAATTACAATTTTAGATATATGTAATTTTTTTCAAGCGGTTATGCAATAATGTTGAACTACATTTGAAATTCATATGACATGCAAACGGGTGCCCCAGTTTAATTGAACTTTTAGTCTCAGTATTACACAAATCAATATTTTTAATTTTTTGTGGAAAGTCGTGTAATTTTAGAATTAGAAATAGTTTAAATGTTTTCAACAGTTTTCGAATTATATAAAAATAGTCGAAATTACATATATCTTTATTACAGCTCCACGTAACTCCTACATCGTCATTTATCGAAGGGAACAAATTCATAATTTTACCAAGTTCGTTTATTTGTAAATTCGTTTTAAATTGATTAGGTAATACTTTATAAATTGGATCTAAAAAGTATTGTTCAGAATGCTTGCAGGGATGTAATTTACCTAGAATAGAAATCAAGAATTCAAAATTCAAATGGTGATCATGGGGTATAGCTACCGAATGATATTATTTTTAATAGTTTTTTAAATAAATGCACGTGTTTTTTGTAATACTTAATATTACTTTTTCGGCAAAGCAAAGCCCACTTTATACATTTTTCTGCAATCATTCTCGCTTTATAAAGGGGACATTTTAAAGACCTCATAACTTTGTTGGTCCACTTTTCTGTTGATCCTTTAAACAGAAATAATTTTGTGCTATTGGACGCCAATTGTTTTTTAGACAATTTACCACGCTTATTTTTTAAAATGTTAACCTGTCGATTCATTAGAAATAATAAATTTTGCTCTTTTAGAACTCAATTGTTTTTTAGACAATTTATTCTGTATTATTTTTCAATATTATGCTGTTTATTTACAACCAAATTACACTCTGATTTACGATTTGCCGTAGATAGAATGTGACATTTAAGAAGAGCTTTTGAAGATGTCAAGAAATTGACACTTGGACCACTTAATGTCAAGACCATATTCAGCTGCAATCCCCATCACAGCTTCCAGGCGTGACATGCCCTCTTCCACGTTAGCCGCCACAACAACAAGGTCATCCATATATGCCAACAGGTAACCGGCTTTGATCATGTCACGAAATACGAAGTTTACATACCGTTGGAAGACCGGCGGCGATATGCACAGTCCAAATGGCGTACGCAGAAACTCATATTGTCCACTAGGCGTCACAAACGATGTATATTTTATACTGTTTTCGTCCATCGGTACGTGAAAAAAACCATTCCGTAAATCCAACGTCGAAAATATAACAGCATCGTGCAACTGATCAACCTGCTCGTCGATGAGCGGCAGCGGATAACGGTCACGTACAATTTTTTTATTAAGAGCCCGATAATCGATGCACAATCGCAGTGTCCCATCTTTTTTGGCTACCAGGACCACTGGGCTGGCATAATCAGAACAGCTGTGTCGAATAATACCTTCACTCAGCCACTCTTCCACCTGTCGATCCACAGCAACTCTTTCACGCGGCGCTAACCGCCTGGGCCGCTGATACACAGGAACTTCGTCGCTTAAAATAATGACTGTCTTCATAGGTACCGTTATGCGAGTTTCAGGCACATAGTTACTGACTATTTTTTTAATCGTTGGCAAGAACTCCCTTTCGCCTACGTCTAGTTCCGGCACTTCAACATCAATGGCCATCATCTGTTGTACTTCACGAGCATCGACAACCTCCACAGCTTTCGGTCCCACCCTTAGCTCGGCACTGGTCTGGAACAACGTTCGACCTATAATCACATCATGTCCTATACTGTTGTCACTTACGGTATACACGGTGATGGGGTATGTTCGACCATCAATGTGCAACTCCGTGTCCAACATCTGTTCTGTAAAAAAGTTTGCGCCTGCTGGTCCTCTTAGATGTAGTTGACACATCTTGCTGGTGACATTGACTAATTTCAGTCCAATCGAGTGCCGACAAATATTAATATCGCATCCTGTATCAATCAGAGCCATTGCTTCGCAGCCAGAAATCACTACTGGTTTCACTATACGATCGCTGTTACTGCCATAGTCAACCTGATACACGTTCGGCACGGCGTCACTATTACCTGGACACTCGAATGATTTATGTCCAAAAGTGCGACATGAGAAACATTTTGGTCCCTTGTCAACGTCAGGACACTCTCTAGACTGGTGTCCACGATCTCCACAACTGAAACACCTAGTTACTCCTTCCACCGATAATCCTCCCGACGCGATCGTCGGCTTTGGTTTACCATCAGCAGTCACCAGAGGTAAATTACCCGCTTGAGATCGGCTCCTAATCCGCTCGTACAATTCAATTTTTTTCTTGAACTCACACAGCGTTGTCGCGCCATATAATACGTTTTTGTCCGCCGAAGTGTCGGGGACACCACAAATCACATAGTCGATGACCGACTCATCTTCAATATTGCCGTGCGCTGCTATTTCCCGCATTTTATACAAGTACTGTAGCAGTGTTTCATCGGCACGTTTCCAACGAGACGATAACTGTCGATGAACATCGGCCGTACTGAGCCGACAACGGAATTAATTTAGCAACTTGTCGCGTAACTCGGACCACGATCGCAAACCACTTTCGCCTCGTACAAAATCAAGGGCTGTGCCCTGAAGCAGTCGCTTGCCATATAAAAACTTATGCAGTTCTGACCAAGAACACAAATCTGCCAACTCTTCGAAATCCTCTACCCATTTCACAATACTACCACTATCGTCTCCGGTGAATGGACGTAATGAATCCTGTACATCTGCAAATGTAACGTTAACACTACGCCCGTTCAGCGAACGATCATCAACACGATCGCGGACACTCTCTTCCAGTCCTCAACTCGCTTGCACATTCCTTCGCGGTCGCGGCATTATCAGTAAACAATACTATCAGTTATCACACTACGGTATCAACAATACACTCGCGGTATAATCTGCGTAACCGAACTTGATAAAAGTGAGGTTAGGTTTAAACTCGAATCACGCACAAAAACACAACCATGCGATTATTTAAGTATAAAAATCGGAGCGCAATCCCGGACAGGCCCCCAAAATTGTGGGATTGGGTCACCAAAATGTATACTGGATAAAATAACAACAGAAACGTAACGCACCAAACTCTTTTATTGAACGACACGTGAACAATTTAAATAACAATTACAACGACAACGAACAAGGACATACGTCTAACGTCTAAGCAACACTGATGACTAGCTCTTCCCCACCACCTTAGCTGTACCAGGAACCGACCCTCTCTCTAGTGGGCAACTCAACCCCACATAGATGATTCATATGAGTGAATCATCCAACTTGGATGAGGGGCATACCATAGGCAACTCATCGTACAAATTGGTAATGGCCAATATGTAAAATTCCTTATCAATGGCTGGGCCAATCGCTAACTTCACACTCGTATAATAATAAGGTGTCTATTGCAAAACGAAAATACAATATATACGTACTGGCTGGTGAAAACGTCTCTTGAACCAAGCACAGATAATAATAATAGGATAAATAATAATAACAAATGACAGTGATAATAATTTGATTACCGATAGGCACATGCGATGCAGTGAGGTGGTGTATCAGAGGCGGCTGTTGACGGCGACACCGGATGATGGCGAGTGACCGGATTACGTAATACGCAAATGACGTAATCACGGCACTGGAAGCGGCGTCGCCCGCGGGATATACTCAATAATAATATCAACGGCAAACGCGAGACAACGAATGCGGTCGCACAACGAAAAACAGGTCGTCGTTAACCGGAACGATGTCGAAGACGATAATAAAAGCGAAAAGCAACGAAATAATATAACATAAACGCACCACGAGGTGGTCGCAATGGCAGCGTTCTCGTCGCTAAAACGGCAGCGAACCTATCACTAAATGAACAATAAATTAATGCGTGGATTGTCAATGAACCAGGCAGTGGCGGATTGAGGCAATTTACATTAGGAGTGCACATATTAATTCTGACCACCCACCTATATTTTAAACAATACCACTACCATCAAGGGCACCCGCTGGGGGGAAAGAGACCATGTGCCCCTCACTATTTTTGGTCACTAGACGAAAAAAATCTGAGGGGGGGGAAGTAAACAAATAATCAGTATATTATATTAGTTATATTTTCGAATGGTTATTATGTGCGTTTTTACATTTGCCCCATAATATAAGTTAAGATTTGGGCTGTCGTAAATAATAGAATATAGGTAGGTACGCAATTAAAAATTTATGGGAAAAATTAAAATGAAACAAAATAACAATGTATTAAGGCAAATAAATTTATTCTTAATTATTTTTCACATAAAACAGTTTATATGATTATTCCTATGTCAATAAATGATATCTTATATTTTAAAGTTTAAACTATTTATGTTCATCAGTTTTTTGTATCCCATAGGTACTAAAAATTACCTAAATTGTAATAAAATAAGTCTGTATAGTTCCAAGTTCCGTTACCGTTACACCGTTACCTACCTAGAATAGTAAAATTAAAAACTAAAAAGGTGGGTTAGTGGGTGTTTCTCTGCAGTACAGTAAGTTACTATTAGGTCACTGTAATGGATAATGTCGTACCCGCATATGTTGTCTTCGTCTTACAAACGTACGATATATCAAATTTTCGTTCGCTAGTTTCAATAGGGTGCTGTCATTTTTGATTTTAGAGTGAATCGACCTATTATCAAACTTTTAGCTAACAACATTATCTGTGTTCTCTCGTTGGATTTTTGTGATATTTTAATTTTTAAGTGAGTTATCAGTATGTAAAATATTAACTTTTAAAAATGCTCATAACTCACTTAAAAATAAAAATATCGAAAAAAACAATGAGAGAACACAGATAACATTGTTACCTAAAAGTTTGATAATAGGTCAGATCACACTTATATCAAAACTGACAGCACCCTATTGAAACTACCGAACGTTCTAGTCATACGTGTGTAAGACGGAGACAACACATGCGGGTTCGACGTCCTCTTAATATATTTTAATAATACCATCTATAGACAGTAATAATATAATCAGCTATAACATTGGACTATAGCAATCTGATTCTATAAGTATATTATATTAATATCATCTAATTTTGGTATAACTTTGTTGTACAGCCTTACCAAAATCACGGCCGCACATAGTTCAATAAATGCGACGTACAAACGACGTACAATATATTAAGTATTAGAATATTGTTAATAATTTTTTAATCACCATGTTTATCGTATGAATTCTTAATGAATATCATATTATAATAATTATATTTATTATAATGACTCACTAACGTTTCGTAAATTGCGAATGTCTAATGTATTATTTCCAAACGTAAATATTCTAGGTGTGTGTGTTTAATCAAATGTATATTGCTTAATATATATTTTATTCAAGTATTTTAAATACTAACAATATAAACCATAATTTGAAATACGCTCAGAGTTGGGGTAGGTAGGAGGGGGTGGGGAATGTTTACTATACATATGTCTGATATATGCGATTTAATGCTAAATCAGAATATTATATACATTTTAAATCGTAAGGAAAAACTAAATGGGTGGTAAGGTATTCAGAAGTGGTAAGATATGTATGGAGTACGTGCCAGAGAATGGTGGAGCGTGGCTTGACGTGACGGGGAGTAGCAGAGAATTACAGCGCTCGGCATAGCCTCGCTAGGGTAGTGTTTTTGAACTCTCTTTGAAATCATACAGCTGATATTATGTTTTATGATTTCAGTAAAATATTATACAATATTATGAACGTTTTGAAAAAAATGTTATTTCTGATACGTGACAGTGACTATATTATATTTTACTATCGACAATCCTTATTGACAAGAAGGGACATCTTTTGCTTGATTTTGTACGCGACGACGACGTGTCGTCTTAAATCCCATAAAATATAATTCAGCGGTTGACAGCTACATTTTAACACATATATACCGTGTTTCCGGCTTAGTGGAAATATAACCATTATCGGCACTCAACCGCCGGCTAAGATCAATCTAAATTATTTCCGATTCGTTCCATTTCGAAAATGACCTGTACGGTCATCAATTCTTAGAATAAAACGTGTGTTTTCAAAATTATCTGAAATATCAATAAATATAAAATTTATATTTACGAGTAGGTATAATATTAAATTAAATTTGACTGATAAAACCGAGTGGTGCCCATGATCTAAAGAAACACATGATTTTTCAAAGTCTAATTTATCTTACTTATCGTTTTCAGAGTAAAAATAAAGGCACACAAATTGAATGAAACGATAACAGTATGGTACAGTTAAAGACATAAGCGCCAAAATGAGATAAGAAAATAAAAGTCGTATCGTACTTCAACGCCGAAATCCTAAGTTAACAGATATTCAATTTACAACTATATTGTTTAAAAACTCTAAACGTTTAAACTTAATCGAAAAATGTATTATCTAATTGCGATAGATTGTGACATGACAGTACATGTGGGCAGTTTTGTGTTATAACATAAATATATTGTTACTAATTTTTTCATAAAATCACAATCAACTCATTTATTAAATTTATATTAATTATTTGTAAGTATAAATATTATTATTATAATTTATTATTGACAATTTTCTTATAAAATTATATCTATATAATTATATATCAATATATATATTGAAGTGATTTTTAAATAACTACTTATATAATATTATATTCATTTTGGCGCAAATGATATGTCATTTTTGCACCTTTGGCGCTTATGTCATATGTTGGGTATAGCAGGTATGTAATATATGAATGGCCGTTATGCCATTATGACACGTCACGACTTGTATTGACTACCAAGCTGTGGGTCTCCAAAAAGGGTACGCAGCTGTCACCTCTCATGTGCCGTAGGTTATACTCGTAAAATATAAAACATAATAATATTATGACACGAAACATGGTTAACACTATTCGGCTCGTTTGATCCAATATTTGAACTGAAATTTATAGTTTGTAATAAAAAAAGTAATGGACCGTATAATTTATTATATTTTACAATTCATATAATTTATATGAAAATAATTAACAAGTAAAACGATAGTTAAAAAGCGATTAAGATAATTTGATTGTACCATATGACAATCATATATTTTAACATTATATTGTTTGCATTTTCGTTAATCAGCCACAAAATACATGGGAAAAAATGGATCCATTAGAGTCTAATAGTTTCTAACGATTAGAAAATAGTATTATAATCGCAACACATTATGCACTCTTCACAACGGATATCTGATACTAATATTATTGGTATCGTGTAAGAAATAATTTTATTTTATATGTTTCTACATAAAATGGACATGGAGACTATGGAGGTCGAGATGGATTCTGAATGACAAGGAGGTGCTTGATATCAACTAAATTATAATGAAAACCAAAATTGATCATATATATATAATATATGAATTAAGAATCATCATTATTAAATACATATTAAAAAATATTGTTTGGAACATTGCAAGTAAAACATTACAATTTACAATATTTTTAATAATACTTAATTTGTATTACTACTTATTACTAATTAATTTTTAGAAAAATAGGCATAGGTATAAACCAGATGTCATATTAAACATTTTATATAACAATCCTAAACTTAACTATTTTTATTTTGGAAGTTGACGTAATTATTTTAAAATATTTTTTTTTATTACTTATTTAGGACACCTAGGTACTTTCTTGTTGATTTGTGAAATACACAGAATACACGCCACGATCTCTCGACTCTCAAACACAACCCGGACGAATGAAAATTAATATGATAATTATTACCGACTTTTGTTTTTTATCATGATTATTGTCACTGTTCGAACAAGACAATTCATAATATTCACGATTTATACCACTAGAGTTGTCGAATTAATAATATGGTTTGGCCGTGTTAAATGAAATTCTCGTCGATAAGAAAAATAAACCATTCTTAATTGATATGATAATATGACGCATAGTTGTTCTACGAATTTCTAACGTAGCAACCTGGGCTCTGCTCCATCTATACCAGAGAAGCTCAACGTGTTACCAAAAACTGTTTCTAATTTCTAGAGTCGTAAGTGGAAACTTGTTCGTAAATATAAAGTACTTCATTTAGTTATAAACTAATTAATTTTCCATTTTGTTTTTTTATACGTATGGTGTATTTTAATAAAGCACTACATGATTTGCCACTCTAAATAGCTGCTTACACTTCCTAATTGTAAATTCTCCTCTGGGTACTATGTAGTGTGTAACAGGAAACAGTAGCATGCGATACGTCCAATATAATATTATATTATTATGTGATATACAAAACAAAAAGTACAAAATATATCAAATTTTTGATATCTTCGCTATAGTGGTTCAACACATATAAGTTGGTTGGCACCGGCCTACCGTGCTATAGACTAGTCGCAAAGTCCGGCGGCAGTTACTGGGCACATGCTATAATATACTGTAATAACTTTTTATAGGCCCATAGTAGACGACTAAATACGATTAGAAACCATCGGTAGTAACAAATGGAATACTTAAATACTTTCAGCTAAGATAACGGATCGCTCATCTCCGACCATATCGGTGGGGAGGCGGCCGTCCAACATTCATTAATTTAATCATTCCGTATTTGCGTGCCGTGTGCCATTCCGTCGTTCGCTCTCTGTTGTTCGCCGTGATTAATCACTCGATCGTTTTGTTTTTATACGCATCATGTTATCACACTTCACACATTTATTTTATTGTTGTTCAGTTTTTTATAATATACATTAATATACTTACACATTTTATTGGTTTTTATATTTAATTTATTAAAATAATAATTATAATAGTAATAATACCTACTACATCACACGGTCCTCCATAAATCGTTTGCGGAAAAAGCGAAAAGGTCTGTAAGCGCGGAGACTCGTGTAATAGTAACAAAAATGGTAAATAACTCATCTAGCTGCATTATGTGGGATGAAGCTTTCTACGACGATCCGCTCTTCACGAAAGTCGAAAGCAACACCAATGAAGTCAACTTCCTGAAGAGACCGATGACGTTGGACTTGGACCCTTGCAATAACGAGAACTCCACAAAGAAACTGAAACTCCAGCAAACCATTTTGACGTCGCCCGACCTAAGCATGCTCGAGTTCAACTCTCCCCAATTAGAATCGTTCGACTTATCCCAACAAATCACCCTTGGTCATATTATCAGCACACCCACGCCGTCTCTAATTCCAAAGTCCGTGACCGTGGAACAAGAAATGTATGTTCAACCGTTCGTCGAGGAGCTCCAATGCACATACCACAATGAGAATTCTAACGGTGACATTCAAGTAGAAATACCAATGACAGGCAGTGATATTAATTCTTCGGAATACCAACCGGAACCGCAAAACTATGTGTTAGTGACTTCAAATGACTTTTCCAATTTTATGCCTCTTGATGTTATCGTAGAAGAACCTCAGACTGTACCCAGTGTCACGTCTTCGTCATCACCAATGTCACCAACTGACATTGAATACCAAGATAAAATGAAACTCGAAGAGAAAAGAAAAAGGAATCGTGTTGCTGCGTCCAAATGCCGCCTAAGAAAATTAGAGCGTATAGCTATGCTAGCGGATAATATTAAAGTACTGAAAAATGAAAATATTGTACTTACCACAGAATTGAACAGCGTCTTGGAGCAGATATGTCAATTAAAACAAACGATTGTTGAACACATGAAAAACGGTTGTGAATTTTCAACTGCTGTGGCCTGTAAGTTCATAAACATTTATACATACCTAATTATTTTAACTTTTAACTCAAATAAATTGTTTGTTTTCATAATATTGTAAATGAGTTGACTTGTTTTGCTTGAAATAAATAAATATTTTAATAAATTCCTATATTAGATAGTTTTTAGTAAGGTGTGTAGATACCTACTTAATATTATCATATATAGGTACCTATATGTTTTTAGGATGGAAATAACTTTTTATTTTCTGTAGGATTTTTCATAAGGTTTTTGTTGTCATGGTTATACTGACTCACAAAAGAATATTATTTATGATTCATAGATTTTCCTTGTAAAGGAAAAATATCGAGTAGCACGCTAAGTTTTATTTATTTAATGATTTATAGTTTGCACATATCGTATAGTTACTATTGTTCACATCTTCAGTATGATCGCACTTAAATATCAATAATTATCAACAAAATTAAATATGAACATTATAATATTAGATATCTAGAATATTTACTAAATTTAATAATGTGGGTATTAAGTGAATTTTAGAATACTAAGATCTATCTCTAGATAATAACATACTTCTTTTTTTTTTTTACAGTTAATAATGAACACAGTTGAATGTATCGAAAACATACTGAATTTGGTTGCTACTTCCTGTCGATGTGAGTTTTTCAAATTAATTCTAAAAAAAATTTTCATGATACCTATATAATTGTTTCTAAAATTGCTCATTTTTTTTTGTAGTCTATTTTAATATATTTATTTTTATATGGTTTTTGTATGTAACAATTTATCCTGTATACCTTCTGTTGTACATTATTATGATGTATTCATAGAATTGTAATTTAAATAACTAAACCAAATCAATTACCTACCTACTTAATTATTTATGCAATTACTAGGTTATCATACTTTTTTATTGTACTTGTCCAATATTATGTAGTTACTCTGTATCATGGTATTAATTATTCTGTACATACTATATGAGTGCATACGTAGGTACTTCTGCAATAGACTAGTACAGTTACTGATACGTTTATATTTACAATAACATTATGCTCATAGTTTTATCGGTAGGTACCATACCATCTACCTATAACAGTACCTATGTATGGACCTCAATATAATTAACTACCTAACTATTAACTTATCAAACAAATTAGAAGCAATAAAATAATTTTGCACTTGATGAATTTTAATTTTACGCAAGTCATAAATTAAATTACTGTAGGTATCTGTTTTGCACAAAATATTTTTATATTATGATATATGTATATATTTTTCAATGTTCTTAACGTAATTTTACTGTACAATTGTTACAAGAACAATCAGTGTTGCCTTTCTATTGGTATATTTAAATTGTATTTCCTTCACCATTATAGAGTATACTATTTTTATGTACTGAGTAAAGGGCTAAGTTTGAAACATAATTATTTAACTGATATTTTAAGCATTGTACCGCACAACAATGAATAAATAGGCCAAAGTTAATAAGTAAATGTCATTTTTTGCAAAACTATACTTATTAAATTATATTTTATTATACATCTATTAATATTATTTTGTATTGACTGGACTTAACTTTTGTCTTGTGATTTGTCAATTCCTCCACTCTTTTTTCAGACAACTAGAAGTGTTTAATATATTAAAAAATCAATGACATAAATATTTTTGATAATTTATATGAATATAAATATTTTAATTTTTTTATTGTAATTGTAATTTATGAAAAAAATTATTGTGTAGAAATAGTCGTTGTGTTTTTAAGATTATTTTTATTCTTAAGTGTTTTGTGGGATTTTTTTTTTTTTACTAAAGAATGTTTTACTTATAAAAAAAACTACTT
Source organism: Acyrthosiphon pisum (assembly GCF_005508785.2). Classification (NCBI taxonomy): domain Eukaryota; kingdom Metazoa; phylum Arthropoda; class Insecta; order Hemiptera; family Aphididae; genus Acyrthosiphon; species Acyrthosiphon pisum. Next base: position 129,137,744 of record NC_042493.1, read on the forward strand.
TTGTATTGTAATTTTTCAATTCCTCCACTCTTTTTTTCAGACTATTTGAAGTGTATCAAACATGGTCTAAGGTGCTCTAGAGTGTAGCAAAGCTATTTTATTTATTCATATGTTTATAAAATATTCAAAAATCAGTGATAAATATATTTTTGATTATTTTTATGAATATAAATATTTTAATTTATTATTGTAATTGAAATTAATAAAAAAAAATATTGTGTGGAAATGATTATTGTGATTTTAAAATTATTTGTGTTTTTAAGTTGCTAATGGGACTTTTTTATTACAAAAATATGTTTTACCTATGCAAAAAATTGTATTCAAATTATTTTCTAGAAATACGTATGTTTGTTATGTTTTTATTTCTTTTTTATACTCCATTGATTGCACGCTGTGATTGTCATGACTTTTCTAGCTTATACCATCTTTACACAACAAGGGGGAGGCACGAAGGACATAATTAATTACAATCAAAGTCACCAAAAACAGTGTAGTATAGTAATAATAGATATGTAAATGGTTTGTTGTCATCGTCAAATGGAATAAATAAAAAAACAGGCTCGCGATAAACGGAACGATTGTAGTTTATTGAATTATACGGTTTGTCCTTTGTTGGCTATTATAACTAGTTTATATATTATAAGGTTAGCAAATTTGTAGGGCATATAGCCTAAAAAAGAGAAATCTGCCTTCTGATAGTAGCATTAATTATAAATACTGGTAATTCGAAAAAAAATTACCGGAACAATAACCCCCGATTGAAAAATTCCCAAGAATAAAAATCCAAAAGAAAATAAATCCCTGTAAATCATCAAATCCTCAAAGCAAATACTTTTATATAATTGTACATCTTAAAATACTCATAACATGTATTAAAATAAAAAGCCTGATTTTACCCAGACAATAATATCACCTTTAAATTTTATAAGTGGTCAATTCACTCTAATTTTAGATTCTGAGTTGAGCGACGGATCTAATGGTTTTACAATGGTTTTTTTTTTAATTTTTTTATCCTGTATACCAAATTTCTACCAGAAGGAGTACTTAATTCGATTACAACATATAGTATCTTATCTTTTAAAAAAAATCGGATCAAGATGGTACTTTAAGGAGATCATTTTTTGATTTTCGTAATATTTATTTAATGTCACGGGAAAAACCTCCGACAAATTACAATAATCCGCTAAAAACAGTATTTTAATTTCTAACACTTTGTCTTGCTACCTTTTCTAAAAGTGTTTTTCACTACAAAAGCCTGAAATAAAACTTAAACACAATTTTTGGTCAGGAACACTTTTATTGATGCAAGTATAAAACAATCATAAAATAAAACACTTAGCCCGTGCTACAGTTGTCGCTTACCCGCGTACAACCGTCACCCCTCTACGCTTCGGTCGAGTTCCACGACTACAGTGGGACTGCCTCGTGCCTGCGCATGTAGCGGTGTTATATGCACAAAATATATTAAAGTGTCGCCTCAGCACATTTTAGCTTCATTGGATTGTGTAAGAATGTACTTATTCGCTAAATTATATATATACGTTAATACTATATATGTATAATATATATATATACATATACACACACACACACACATATATATATACCATAATTTACAATTGTATGATTGTCTAAGCTAGAATAGAACAGTCCCCAATGTTTACAAAAAAATGCCCTCATCTTTTAAGGCTATTAATTACATTTAATTTCTTATATTTTGCTATATTTAATACTAACTTATTTTATCCTAAGGTTACAGATTTTGTTTTGCCAACTTTAGAGCAACATGTTCGATTTTCCAAATAGAATTTAAGTAATTTGTGAGCAAAACCACTTATACCAATGCTTTCCATTTTTGATAACAAAATATTATGGTCAACAGTATCAAAAGCTTTTTTTAAATCTAGGAAAACGACAAGCTTATATTTTTTTTTCAGTTTTTATGTGTGAGATTAATTTAGATATTGCGTCTTCTGTACTTTTTTTTCTCGGAAACCAAATTGTGAACTTTAAAGAACATTATTTTTTTTTAAGAAATTTATTATTCTTGTATAGATTCTTGTATATTATATTCTTAATTAACGAATTTGTCTATAATTATTCGGATCTAACTTGAAACCAACATTTTTATATATAGAAACAATATCGGCGTGTTTAAATTCACTCAGAAAATAATTATTTTCAACAAACAAATTAATCATACATGCTAAAGGGTCAGACATTATGGACTGTTTGGATTTTAAGAACTCCACACTAACTTTATCTGAACTTGGGGCAATATTATTTTTAAGCAAATTAATATTATTCATAATTTCAACAGGTGTAATTGGTTCGAAATAAATAGAATAAACAAAACAATTGCTTTTGGTTTTGATATTCGTTAAAGGTACCATTTTAGAAGCAAGATTAGGATCTAAATTAACATAATGATTATTTAATAGGTTACAATCAATGTCGAGAACAGTTTTCTTTTTATTAATTTTCAAATAATTTCAGAGCAGATCCCATTGTATTTTGGGATTTTTCTTGTTAACAATATAAATTTGTTTTATATAGTAATTTTCACGTAAGATTTTTATATAGTGTTTAATTTTTGATTTGTAAAATAATCCCAAAGATTGTTTTTTTTCTAATTAATCTATTACGTATTTTTATAGAAGCAATAATTCCTTTTGTAATCCAAGGATTACAAACTGTTTTCGACAAAGTTGTTTTAATAAAATTATAATTATTTTGATTATTAAAATATTTTGATAAAAATATATTTACACACTCACTATAATCCCGCGATGGATTTCCATCCGTGGTTGTGAGTGCATTGGTCAGAGAATGTTGGAACACTTTTCCCCCCGGTCGTTTGCCATGGTTTAGCGTCAATTCGCTATTTTATGGCAAATTTCAGGGGAGAGTGCCGGCAGACTACCAACGACTTCTTTATACGGCCGGCGAGTGTGATTTAATTATGCTCGTCGATCATATTTATTAACTAACAAAATTGTTTTAGAATATTCGATAGACTTCCTTCTACGTCACATGTTATCTACGGATGTCCTCAGTAAAAAAAAACCGCATAGATACTTATAATAAAATATTTGTTAACCTACATATTATTTCTACATACATTTATTTTAAATATTATTATGATGTCAGTATAATGTATAAAAATTCTACACAAAAAAAAATAAATTTGTTAAAAACATGTATATTTATATAAATTATTTTTTCTCATATTTATTTAATGGTCTCGGATTTAAATTTTCAAAAATCAATACCAAGGAGGATCAAAACTTATATTAACCTCTGGTGTATAGGTTCTTGAAAATAAAATAGTTTTTTTGAACAATCGTACGATAAACTTCGATCCCAAGGATGATAATCTATGTATGCTTTGACTTTATTTTCAAAATCTATATTTATATCTTATTCGTTTTAAAAAAAAAAAATTAAATTTACAAACTCAATTTTTTTCTGCCTACATTTTGTTAGTGTAATTAACCCGAATTATTGTCTTTGTTGTATAAACGAAAAGTTAAATACGTGCTGGTATATAATACAGCTAATAATGATTACGAATTATTGCCACTATCCTATAAAATGGAAAAGATAAAGACGTGCTGGAGTGTTACTCAATATATCTACTCTATAAATGAGCATCTGTATATGTTAAGGAGTAAACGTTATTAAGATTATTATACTTACGGAATGTGGATATTCAAAAATATTATGTATTTAATGTATTAATTATATGGTTATATTTTCAAGAAAAACATCTCTTGAAATTAATTAATTATTGTACATAATATGTTACTATATACATGTTCAATTGTAGATATTAGATTCTTTAAAATAAATTGTAAGATTGTTCTAAAAATATACAAATATGATCATTAAAAATAAGTTAATATTATTAAATTAAATTTAAACAATTTTTCAAATGTAATCAAATGTTTTTTTATGGCCATTTGGCAATATTTCCATCCCGTTATAAATAAAAAAGTAATTGTTCTCCAAATTAAGATCTTGAACATCTTTTTTTGATAATTTAGAAAGTCTATCGGGTAGAACTAGTTTAAATTCATTATATAAAATATTTTTTTTAATTTTTCACTTGGAATAGTTTTGTAAATTCGAAAGAGGTTGTTTTGTATTTTTTCTTCTGATTTCCGATTCGCTAAATTTTACAAATTTTAAATTACTTTTGTTTTTAATTATGTGTTTTAAAGCTTTTTGAGAATATTTGAGAATATGTAAATTAATTTAGAATAATAATTATATAATAATATTGAGTGGCACATGGACATTCAATCCGTTTTGAATTCTTAAATATTATAATACATATATTTTACTAATTGTATAGTAAGTTTTATTTTTCAGCTACAAACAATTTAAATATAATCGGGCATCCGACGAACAGATCTGTGGAATGTACGAGATAATTCCTGCAATAAAATTCTATAAAATTCAATTTTAATAATGCAACATTATTATAGAATTATAAAATTATAATATTTAAATTATAAGAGATATTTCAAGCTCAATTGTATATCACCGGATACGGTTTATCATATCAATAAAAATTACTTCTCGGGAAAACCAATTAATCCTTGTTTAATATATTTCTTTTTAAATGCAAACCAGCAATAAATAATTGAAAAATGCATTAAAATGCCTATAATATAGATAGCCCATCTCAAAAAGCGAATCGTCGCTTATATTATTTGCTTCATAATATCATTTATCGGGACATGACGTCATCCATAGTATATTATGATCTAATGGTTATTAATGATAATAATAATAGTCCCGACTTGTATATATCATACTCGAATTATTATAATAGTACTTATCTATACTGTGCTCGAACGCTTAAAATGTATTGTTAATTGACCCGATACCAGTATACCACTGGCTATTGTACAAAATGGTATAATTTTATTATGTATATGTTTAGTATAATATATATAAAGCAGTGGCGTAATTTGGTCATGTTTGTGAGGGGAGATTGAGACCTCCCACTTCCACCCAACTCCAACCATGTCAGTCAGTGTCGGCCTGGCCCAGGCGGCTAGGAAGCGATCACCTCCGTGGCCCCAACCCGTATTTTTCAAGAAAAAAATGAAATTATTTACCAAAATTTACCTACTTTATATATATAGCCCAGTAGTATGCGTTTGGATCCACTAAATAATTTAATAATAATTATATTTTATACATTTTATTATTTTAATGATACTAAAATCATAATATTATCTTAGTCCGTGGTAATAATACAATTATATGATAATTTTGGAATCTATGATTATGTTGAAATACGTACTGTGATGTTTTATCGATATTATATTACTCTATAAAACGGTTTTAAATTAATTTTTTGAGATTTGGTATTTTTGAGAGGCCCTTTGAATAATTTGCCTCCTGGGCCCTTTAGATCCCAGGGCGACACTGCTATCAGTCCAACCATTATGATCTGTATAATGTATAAAGTAAGTATAATGTATCATGTATAAGTATAATGCATACATGAAAATAAATAATTACATACTATTTAATAAAGTTATAAATGTACTTTATCGAGTAGATTCGTGGAATGATCTGTTTAGACGTAAAATACCTACTCAAAGTTACAATCTGCAAAAGGTTACATATACATTTAGAACCAAGCCCGACCGACAAATTGTGATTCCACCATTGTGCTTAACTCGTTGAAATATACCTACCTATAACCTGTTAGAGGTTTCCGAAAAAAATTCCCAAACATCGTGTTAAACTGCATTAATTCAATATATTTGTGCAATATTTAATTTGCAATAATTGTGATTAGTGCTTATTACGAAGAAATATTATCTTAGTTACAGCTACCATAGGAGATTTTTGTTTTTTTTTATTTTTTCTACAAAATATTTTACCCATATTATAACCAATAAATAATAAGTACATATAAATTGTTCACGAATTTAAAAAAAAAAAACATGGGGGGATATGTACGACACTCAACCCCCCAACCCCCTGTAATAACACCACTAATATATAGTATACGTATATATAGTACATAGTATTTAATATAGTATTTATATAGTAAATTATATAATAATATGTAATATTTTTAATAGTATATAATATGGTCTGTGCCCGATACGTATGACGTAGGTATCGATACACAAATGCACTACAATTTCTTCAAAGACGCGATTGTATTTCTTTATCTTTATTTACTACTAAATTTTATTTTAAAAATTTTTGCATATTTTACGTAAATGCATATTCGTTGCATATTTTAATAAATGCGAAAAAAATTCGATCTGTAGACGCCGAAGTATAGCAACAATAAGCTCTGGCTATCTTAATTTAAAATACGTCGAATGAAAATTAGTAATCCGCTTGGTAACGCGCATGAACTTTACCCACCCACTTTCTATGATACGAATCAAACCAATTGATGAAAAGTGGGTGGCTCAAGTTCATGCACGTCGCTTAGTAGCTGTAAACTGTATCCGGAAGAAATTACCGCCACTTAAACGGCGGAAAGGTATACGTGGAAATATGAGTGATTTTGCTCTTTACGGTAGCCGTATAAAGTTATTAGTACCAATAATTAATAAGTACATAAATATGGTTCATCGATTGAAAAAATAAGTCATATGGGGGATACGACACTCAAACCTCCCCAGCACTATATTTATGCCACTAATATATAGTATAATGTATATAGTATAGTATATATTGTACAGTAATAATCATAGGCATAGCCAGGGTGGTCGCAGGGTACTACATACCCTGAAAAAAAATTGTGGCTATGTTTTTTAATGCTTTTCAACTGTCATGTAATAATATATTAATATGAGGCATGTATTAAATTTCCAAGCTATTTGATCCAACGGAGAAAACTTTATTGACATTTAGAGAAAAAAAAAAACTAAAAAAGTTGGAAAATGTCTGTAAACCACTCAAAACAAGTCTTAATATTTAGAAAATGTTACAGTGTATAGAAAATGCTAATATAAATATTCAGTGGAAAATGCATGTATCTACCGTTATTTGTTTTAGAAATACACAAAAAACCCAAATCGATTTTGTCAAAAACCGATTATGCGTAAAAATTACCTTTTTTCCTTAATTTTAGTTTTGTTTTTCCTTGCGTTTTTGAAAACTATTTAGTATTTTAAATGTTGACCTTAGGAATGCACCAACTAGATTCACTTTCCCATCGAAAAAAGATACTTAAAATGTTCTAGATGCTTAAGAAAATCGAAGCATTGGTACTGCCCCGATGTTATCGTGTATATTATAGAGTAGTACCTAGCTGATATAGAATTTAGGCCCTATATTGTTTTTAATATATATTAACTCTATACCTGCATCTTTATTAAAAGGTAATTTATTCATGTTCGCGGATGACATGGTTAATTGCTAATTGCGGATGACTAGTTAATTTCGAAGATAATTGGGAAATATTAAAACATACTGTCGAAATCGATTTACGGCATATCTATGACTGGCTGGAAAAAAGTCTATTATCACTTAACATCAACAAATTGGTTTGCATGCCAATAGTTACTATGCGTTTACAGTTACCTGTTGGATATAAATTTATAATACATGAATGTGGAACTGGTATGACAAATTGTAGTTGCAAACCAATTAAAATGGTATTATCATTATTTAGGAGTGATAATGGATTTTAGCTTAAAAGTCAATCCAATAATACCAATGATATAATTAATATAATTAATAAAAATCAAATAAAAAAGGCAATAAATAAAATAGTTAGTAATCTTGATGATAATGTGTGTATCAATAAAATCATAAAAAGTCAATATGTCTAAACATGAAATAAAATTTCATATGGGTTACAATACAATGCAAACAATTTCAAAAATATTAGACGGAGAAGATAATGATCTAAATGGTTTACCAGATGATATGAACATCAACGATATCACGTATTTTAAATACGCCCATATCACATCTGTTAGGGTTTTTCGATTTGTATCAAAACAATACCTATTTATCAATATTTACAGTTAAATATACATTTTTAATATCATATTTTCGTGTTATTTTTTAACATTTTTATGTCATTTTATGCATTTTTTATATATTTTTAGATCATCAAGTTCCGGGCCCTACTTATAATATATTAATAATATGTACCTATAATATGTAATGATGATGTAAATTTTTGTTTCTAAAGTTTTTTTTTATCACGTTATATTTATTTAATTATATTGTATTTTTATTGTATGCGTGTTTACTTTAAAGGAATTGTAATATCGTTGAACTCCGTATACCTGATACGAGCGTATAGCTCAGTTAGGATTCGTATCAGCTATTATTAATTTATTTTATTGTAATTATTTAATAGTAATGGTTTTGGCTGAATAAATAAATAATATTAATAATATTATTGATGCCAACAATTACTAAATTGGTATATAATACCTACCTAGATAACAATATACTAATCCTAATACCTAGTATAACTATTAACTATGCCCGGATACCGTAAAGGACCCAAAGTTCTAAATCATCGTATAAGACCAAAATCTACATATTTTCACTTACGTTTCAGCGGTTGACATGGCGGTAATTCCTGCCAGACATGATTTACGGCTACTGCACCACCACAAGACAAGAGAATTTTCAATCGATGTATTTTAAATTCAGATACTTAAAGCTTATTGTCACAATACCTCAGCGTGTGCCTCCCGAAATTTTTTCGCATTCATTAAAATATGCAACGAATATGATGTATTTATAGCCAAATAATATACGTAAAAATATGCAAATAAAAATTTAGTCGTGAATTCTAACTAGTATGATTCGTCAAAATTTTTAAAATGTTAAAATGACAAAATATGTAAAAACGTACAATTTTGTGCTTTAGTGATCAGTCATCCTAATCCTTATTACTAAATAGGTACCTACCTAATAAGTATCAAACAAATTAACATAAGTAGTAAGTACACATACAGATTTACAGTTGATAATTTGTACAAATACAATAAATAAAAATATACCTAGTAATATCTGCAACAAAAATTTCTCACATCATAATTCGTGATTTTTATAAAAAGTAAATACCTATAATAATATGTTCACTTTATTTATTTGCGTATACAACGAACTAAAAATTGTGAAAAATAGTGAAGTTACAGTAGGTCAAATATAGATACTGTAATAAAAATGTTCTTGAATTTTTTTTTCTTATAAATCATAATTAACAATAAATAAATCATAGAGGTTTTGAAATTAGTGACGTTATTTATTTTATGATTTATGGTTTTGAATGAATTTTTTTTCATTAATGAGTGATATTGATGGATAGCTTCTTACATCTCGTTTTTAATCTAAATATGTATATTTATGTTAATTCTCATCTTTTTTAGATGTTTTAATGTATAGTATATATATATAAATATGTTATTTCATTATCTACCTCATTGCGACTCTTAGGCATAGATTGTATATTTCAAATAAAGAAAAAAAAGGTAGGCAAGTGGATGTCACTCTGCTGTAAAGTAGGTTACTAGTGGGTCACTGTATACTAAATGGTATTAAATTTAAATTCAACGATATAATATCACTGTATAAGAAAAACGATTCTGAGTGGAGACGGTATGTCAGTCTAGGTATAAGACATAGTAGATATTTATCTATGGTATTTAAAAAAATATAGACCTTTAATAGGTACCTATAATAAATTTCAAATTAATCATATCACAATATCCATTAGGTACTTATAACGCGTTATACATCAACAACAAACCGTGATACTATCATAGATATATAATAGTATACTTTAGAAGTTTCAAGTACACACGAGTAATATTATACAATCACAACAAAATAACTAAAATAGTTATTCTAGGTATTTTAACATGTAATTTCGTCCAAATTCGAACTTAAAATGACTATAAAAATAAACTGTGCTTATGTATTTTTTTGATTTTTTGTTAACAGAATAAACTACTTACGTGGAATCTTGTTTTAAATTTTCAATCCTAATAAAAGTTGAACATTTTATAAATTTTTATTTACTAAATAATTATTCAATTTTAAATTTGATAAATTTTGTGGAAATTCGATTTTTAAATACTTATAAATAAAAATTATGCATGTGTATTTTTAATATTTTTCAACTGCTATTGTAACAATATATCAGGAGCCTTGTATTACATTTTTACACTTTTTGGCCCAAAAGATAAAACTTTATTGATATTCATAGAAAAAAAAAAAAAAAAAAAATAGAAATAAGAAATTGCCCGTAAACAGCTCAACACAAGTCAAAATATTTTGAAAATTTTATCAAGTATAAGAATTGATAAATCAAACATTTAGTAAAATTTTCATGCATCTACAGTTTTACGTTTTTTAATTATAACGAAATAAGAAAATCGATTCATAAGAAATCGAGTAAATATTGCAAAAATATGAACTTCAAACGCTCATTAAACTGTAATTTGACTTTCTTGGTGACATTTTTTTTTTTTTTGATAAAGGTAGACAAACATATGAAGAAACTTGTATTACATTTTCAAATCTCAGATTTTATGAGAAACATTATCATTAATTTCTAACTCAAAATAATTTGTGAATTTTCGTAATTTTTATGTATTTTGGAAAGATATGAACTGTAAATGCGTATAAGAAAAATATTAAACATTTCAATTTCTTCTATGACACTTACTCTATGGTATTTCTGTACCTTAAATAAAGCGTTGATTACACAGTTCGAACTAAACGAACATGTCAGTCACTACCGGTGCTTGATTTTGAAGAAAATTAGAAGGGGTGAGTCGGCGGATATTATAATTTTACACCTATAATACTTGTCCACTAATCTACTGTCCGATACCTATTTAGGGGGGTGTAATATATCAATAAAAATTACTTCTCAGGAAAAAGTATCACACCTTGTTTAATATATTTATTTTTATTAAATACAAACCAGCAGGCAGCAACGAATTGAAAAATGCATTAAAATGCGCAGATAGCACATCTCAACCAGCGACTCATCGATTATATCATGTGTTTCATAATATCGGGAAAAAGATCCATCCATATTATATTATTATGATACTGCGTGTCATTAATATTAAAACAGTTAATTATTACTCAAGATTTTCAAGAAGAAAATTTCGATACGTATCGACAAGGTATATAATAGCATCAAAAAATTCATGACAATGTCTTATGGAATCGTCTTCAATTTGTCTACCTAAAACAGTTAGATGAGCATTAATATTTTTTATTTTCGTCATATAATATTCTTTTTTGAAATCTGATAAATCTGTGATTTTATTATAAATATAATCTTCCAAAGGCATCTAGGTTGAATTTTGAATATTGTACGGGATTTTGAAAATAAAATAACTTTTTTTAAAAATCGTACGGTATAGTTCGATCCCAGGGATGATAATCTTAATATTCTTTAAGAATGTCTTTATTTTTGATATCCATATCTATTTCATATTTTATAATATTTTCCAGTTACAAACTAAATTTCTTTATTCATGAATTATATTATTATAATTAATACAACGAATGTCCGTTATTATTATGATTACATTATTATTATGTATGTTTGAATAATACATTTATTTAAATCAAACCGCAAAATTGGGTTTACGTTAAGCAATATACCTACGTTATTAAGGACCAAACAATAATGCAATATTTATTGAATCAAAAACAAAATTGTGCACTTGTGCGTTGGAACGAAGACCGACCTACATTTCGTGAACGCGAATTTTAAAGTGTACAAACCGAATTTGGGTAGAAATCGCATATCCACGGGTTTTAAAAGAAATAAACTTAACAAATTGAGCACAGATGGAGATTGAAAAGACGAAACGAATCGAGAAAAACAAAAAAAGCAATAATAACGACTGACACTGGCGAAAAACGGCGTAAAAAGCATTTGAAAACCAACCGACCGCCGCCGCCGCGGCGAAGGCACGCGATTGGACACGCCAAGGAATCGTCGGGAACGGGTCGGGCGGACTGTAGAAACGGAGTGGTGTTAAATTTTTTACGCCACGGTTTCACTTGGCTGGCGTTTTCCGTTCCACAGGTGGCTTGCAGACAGCTGTTCTCGTAGTCAGCTGATCTTCATTTTATATATTAAGGGCCAGTTGTACAGTCTGTGATTAAGAGGACGCTACACTCGCATGTGTTGTCTCCGTCTTACATATGTACAACATACCAAA
>NC_042493.1:129150355-129162207 GCF_005508785.2 Acyrthosiphon pisum
TCCTCTTTAAGTTAATCACAGTTTAACCGGCCGAATTTGGCTGGTTAAATATCTGTTATCAGCTGATTAAGCGTAATCGGAGTTTAATCACAGACTGTTCAACTGGCCCTAAGATGTTATCCAAATAATAAAAACGCTACGACACAGATAATTTTTTCTCTATGCGTTGTGAAATTTTAGTAATTCTACTATAAATACAGAGGGAGCATAGTTGTCCCACGCAAAACAGTTTTTAATTTGTTATGTTGTGCATTTGTAAGATGGAGACAATGCATGCGGGCGTAGCGTCTTCTTAAGGGCCCGTTTTACAATCATTGTTCAAACCTCGGTTACGCTTAACCCACTGATTTTACCGGCCAAATTCCACGGTTTAACCTTAGTTTAATTATCGTAAAACGGGCCGTTAATCTTGAAATATAAATTAAGATAGTAATATTATTGTAAATCAAAGTCAGTTGTACACTTGTACTACAATTTTATCATATCTTAGAAATACCAGTTATATGAAAAGTTCGGGTAAATGCACCACGCAATTTCCATAAACGTTGCTTGTCCCCCTAAAAAATTATACTAAGGTCGTTTATTACCTATTTTTATCGTTTAGACACTTTATTTTAGAAGAAAAAAAATATAAAGTCTCGTTTAGACCTCAAACTTAAAATTCAAATTGCCATAATTATAAATGTCACAGATGTTTTTGCGCACGCGCAATGGACGTAAAATATATTTTTGCATCCAATGATATAAGCCGTGTCGCTTAAACCCTATTCCCGTGTCACCATCAAAATATTATAATAGTTGTGTTTATTGATTCATGTTTTTGAAACGTGTTATGGATGTACATTGTCACAATTTAACTAGCCGATTTTTGCAATACATTATTTTACATTGATTTTCAATTATTTATAGAAAATGTATTTATCTTATTATACAACACATTATGGTCATTTTATCTAATTAAATTAAACGCCTTAAATAAAATTATTTTATTAAATAATAATATTATTATTTGTCATTAATCATTATGTTATTTTAATAAAGTTTCATATATTTTTTTTTTTGCAAAAAATATTTGTGTAGGTACCTAAATCTTATTTTAAAGAATATGTGATATAAAATTATTTCTTTGGTCTCAAATAAAAATAGTTTTCATTAAAAAATATAATAATATAATACGGGATAAATGTATTTGAACCATAAGGTAAATTAAGTAAAAAATAGGGCATAAGCACCGTAGATAAATATAGTAAAAAAATAAAGGGCATAAACGCCAAAATTAATTACAAACTTAATAGGTAATATGTATTATATAATATGATAAATTTATGACTATACAATTTTTTTTTTACATCTTTTAAGATTTAATTATTATTTCGTTAATAAAGTATTAATTATTTTAAGTTTTGTATCGTAATAAATGTAAACAATAATACAAAACAATTTTTAAATCATTATAAAAACATTAAAGTACCTACATAATTATAATAAATTACAGACACCTACCCACATATCAGTAAATACCGAGGTAAATAACTAGATAAATCTTTAAAATGTATTTTTCAACTGATAACATTAAGTTAAATCTACATTGTTCAGTGAAATATAGCATTTTTCCATAGTACATATTTCTGATGATACAGTTATCCGATAACCGTTTAAAAAAAAAGCATCGTTTAATAGCTTACAACGAATGGATACGGGTTACAGCCAACATAATGAGTCTGTACCTTATCTTTTTATATTAAATATTGGCTATATATTTTCAATTTTATATAATATGATGATTGACAACTAACATAACGTTACATAACGGTAGTTAAAAATATAATTATATATACAGCAATTTTTAATATATTTATGAATTATTAGGTATAAGCACTGCGTAATATATTCGTATATATCTTATACATAATATTGATATAGACATTTTAAAGCCAACGCCCTATAGATGTATTCATTAGGTATATAACTAAAGTATATGGTGTGTAATGGTACAACCATGATAAAAGATCAATACAGAAATAAATGATAATATTATACATTTATACGCTATTAAGATTTTGTTTTACAACATTAGGTATGTCAATGAGCCCACCGGGTGCACGAAGATTTCTTCTAATTCCGATAAATGCAATACCGTTATTTTCTAAAAAGACGTAATAAAACTTTTTTTAAATAAATATTATCTAAGTAACAAATGTACAACTTTCAGCGACACGTCTATAAAAGTCAACTACAAATTTTGCCAAAAAATAAAATTTATAATATTGCAATTTAATGTATTTACTAAAACAACAGTACCTACGAGGTTTTAATTATTTTAAGTTTTATATCATATTAATTGTAATCAATAATACAAAACTATTTTTAATTCATTACGAAAACAAAAAAATTAATAGTTCTTGTATGTTTTAGACATTGAAACATTAATAGGGAAAGAAAGATTTACTTTTAGATTTTTTTGATTTATGTAGGTACCTTTATTTGCTCAATCAAGATTTTAAGCTATTGCATAGCTTTAATCGCGGCCTGGCGTGGTGACTGAAAAAACATTTTTCGTAAAGAAAAAGCGTGACCGTAAGATGTTATTATTATTTTCGTTATTTACAGTCTAACCAGTTGCTAAGCAAAAAAGTCTCAAATAAAATATTTCCGTACGGTGTTTATCTTCCATTATCAACAAAAAAAACTTGAATTAATGTCATACAAAAATAAATATAGTCATAATTACATGATACATAGCTACAAAATTGCTATGCGATAGCTTTACCGCAGCAGTCCCCGAGTGCCTCAGACTTTTTTTTTTTTTAATTTAATACTATGCATAATCAAAAATATTGAAAATATTAGATATATTATCTCGAAGAAAGTTACATTGAGTGTTTATGAGCGTTGTAAGTAAGACATTGAAAATACACATGTAAATATTAATTGGCTTGGCTCTTGCTATAATTTATTCAAAAACGTATAACCAACCATAAGTGACATTTTCACAAAATTTTATAATTTTCTACGCATGATAACATTTTCAAAATATTTTTAGCTATTTTATACGCTTGAAAATTTAGATTCTGAGCGGAGAGACGAATGCATTGATTTTACAATGATGTGTGTGTGTGTTTTTTTTTTATAACATAATAATAATAACTCGAACAAGCATAATACAATAATTATAGAATACATATTTTGTGGCTTATAGACTATAGTGTATCATTGTAACATAATAATAATACCCACTGTCGGGACTGCCCAGCTATATTCTAACATTTTGACTGGTTAGTGTATATAAATTATATTGGTAAGTAAATTAAAAAACATGTCAAAATGCTTAACTATCGATCTTACCAAGATTAAAAGACCACGGTCTTGTTCATAGACAAGTCTTGTTTAAAGACCTAGGTACAATCCATAGTCACTTCAATGACAATACATAATTTAAATATATATATTATTTATTTCCCTATTATAATAGTGACTATAAATTAAAATATAAATACAATTTTTTATGATTTATTGAGTTCGAATACGCCACTGATTGTATAAAACCACGTCGATTGAATCATTCAATTCTCCTAAAGCAATAAGTGAATAACGTTCAAATATTATTTAGTACGGCGTACATAATATAGCAAGCATTTATACTAGTCAGCATATACGTCCTAAAATATTATAAAATGCTCGCGGGGATTTAAAATAAATTACAGAATTCTCTCAAAAAGAAAACCAAACGTTTTTAGAAACGGCATATGGCAAATGGCAGTGGCCAGTGGGGCGTCACACGTCGTATATTGGCGTGCCGGGCGCTGCAGGGCACAAATCAACATAATATAAGGTATTATCGACCTTTGTCTCCGGCTCTTGAAAATAACAATAATTTCAAATATACGTAGGACACGGTACGAACGTGACCGGAAACCGAAAGTGAACAATATAGCTCGTATAACGTCGTCTGGCTGACCTTATCCAAAAGAGGACACGTCGGCTGCACCTCATATAAATCAACAGGTATTGTCGACCGATGTCTCCGGTTCTCGAAAATAACAATAATTTCAATTACACGTAGGTTTTACTATAGTATGATCGTGACCCGAAACCCAAAGTGTACAATAGCTCGAATGATGTCGTCCGGCAGCAGACATTCAAAGGTAGGTCATTTACAAGTCACCATCTACAGTGAACATCAAAAAATATAATAATACAATCAAATATATTGCTAAGAAAACATATAAGCCGTATTTCTTTTCTCTGAAATTTTACTGTAAAATGAAACTAGGACGTTTGTATGCGTTATAATACCGTGTAAATGAGATGTATTATCTATATTTCAAATCACCTCTCCGTATGTGACCGTCTAGCTCGCATAATATAAGTCCGGAACATCAAGCGTCAACAAGCACAATGGTGGACTTCAACGAGTCCGTTTATAATTTGTTAAGATTCTTATACAAAGTAAATGATTCGTTATTTTACTTGGCATGTATTCAGTATTATAGTTATAAAATATTAGACCCCTAAAATCAGTAACCTATATCTGGGGAAAGTGCAGATTATGACTTAATGTATCAATACCAAAACAGAATTTTAGAAACAACATAATTTCCAAATGCCGATTACCATACTATAATATTATTGGCGAATTCCAACTGCGTCCATAAATTATAATATTTGGTCCGAGGTGCTTTCGTAGTTTTTGCACAACATGTCCAATGTTTTGGGTCAGCGATTTTTTCACGTACGAGTTGCGTTCTGGTTAATAATTGATACATACATATTTTTCTTTTCATGTTTACAGTCTGAATACGGTCATTTATATAAATGGTGCGGTTGAAAATATTAATTATATAATATTATACATTATATATTGCTCTAATGTGTATCTAATAATTTTATAAAATGAGTCAATTTCTACAAACTTGAAAATGTTTAGATACGATGAATAAAACATCCCATTTAATTTTGAATGAAACTATTCACATGCGTTATTGGTACGCATTAATGTCGATTAAGTATTTTCAACATACTCGTATTATTTGCATATAATAATATACTTGAGAAATGCAGTGGCGGCTCGTGCTAAGATGCGATGGTGCGGCCGCACTCCCTATGTACATTTTAAAATATAATTATATTCGCAATTATACTTCTCATAGTAATTAAATAGGAATCATGATGGTCTATATTTCTTACGAAATAATTTAAATGATTACAAATTGTATTGTAAAATAATAATATCTGAAGAAAAATATCATCTTAACCCTGTAATTATTATTCTATTTCAATAAGAAATAATCTAAAAATTAAACGAAAGCCGAGCGACCAACGTCTGTAACAGTGTAACATGAGACTCGTACTTTCGTGTATACTGTGTAGATACTGTATGGTGCGGCGACCCGAGGCGCACACAAAATATTATGTGTGTTATACGGGTTTTATTATCAAATTACGATTAAATTGAGATGTGCCGCAACGGTGGCAATACACAATATAAATGTATATCTATACTCAGTATAAAACGGTTTCGTTCATTTATTTTTTTTACATTTAAGTATTTTTTATTGCAGCATAATAAACCAAAAAAAACGTGTTACTATTGAGTTGCATTTTAGCTTTAAGTTAATACACACACATCACTATGTAGGTATCTAATCAGCATACTTAGCTCGGCGATATCGTCCACTACGAATCGCGGACGCGTCGTCCACGTCAATTATTAAGATATGACTTTGGTCCACCGGTATTTAAAATCGCTATAAATTGCCATTTTTTATTTGTTTAAAATTGTAATCATTTTTAATAAGACGTAAAATATCAGTACAATTTATATTAATAAAATATCAAAATTAAAATACATTATAAAATATATATTAACTACCTACAAATTACGATACAGTTTTCATCAGTCAAATTTAATTTTTAAATAATATAGATAACTTATTTAAGATAAGCAAGCTATATACAATTGTATATCAATTAATAATGGTCATACTGTATACTCGGCGTGGAATAAGAACATGACCAGTCGCGCATTCAAAACAAATTCCTCCACCGCACCGCCCACCATAGTGGCAGTTACCGGCTTTGTATATGGAGCGCCTCATGTGTCAACAGAGACGTGCACGTGTTTATAAAACAATAGAACTCACTCCACCACGCTGTATAGTTGATTTTATAACGGCGTGGCGTTGCGAAACACACATCGCCGAAGCACAGCGTATGCGGTTCACATTTTGAACAGTGCTGTATAACTGTGAACAGATGTTTGGGGAACCAATGAGAAATCAGATGTGCGTAACGGACGCTAATCGGTCCGCCACCTGGTCATGTTCTTATTCCGCGCCGAGTATAGCATTGTGTGTACCGTTGATATTGATGCATAAATAATCATATGTATCAAGCATATTATTGTATAGGTACATAATAATTATTTAAACATTTATAAATGTAATTCTTTATTATAATATTATTACGTAGGTATGTACCGGTACACAACCGGTACCTGGTAAATTGTTTATTTAAATCAGTATTTCCCAACCGGTGGTCCGTGGGCCAGTCATAGGTGGTCCGCGGTACCTTTCTTCGTTTTCTATTAAAAATAATTTTTTTTTTTTTAACAGCGAAAAATATTTTATTTTACCGTAATATACGGTTATCTTATCGTTGTTTCTGCCGACGACCGATAAGCATTTTCCACTTTTATAAGTGTGTAGGTATCAGAGTAATAAATTATACTATTATCGCGAACGATAATGATCATGTCATTTGCAAAAATCGTTGCTTATATATTTATACTTTATGAGTACCGACAAATAACTGTTATGGATATTGATTCAGTATGCGCTCGTTATTCGTTTGATTACCACGCAGTACGTTTTGAAAGAAATTAAAAGTTTATAGTTTGGTTTTTGTAAGTGTTATTTCTACACAAAAATCACACTAAGTAAATTATTAGTAAAGTTTAATAATTATATATAATAGTACAGTAAAATAATAAAAATTAACATTTTTCAATAAATTTTGTGTATTCTTGTTAATGAGCAAAAAAAAAAAAGGTCTTCCTAGTTTGCGTAAAATTGAGGTGGTCCGCGACCTATAAAATATTGTCGAAGTGGTCCGTGGTGGTAAAAAGGTTGGGAAACACTGATTTAAATCAAACCACAGTACTGCGTTAGTAATATACGTTTAACTATAACTTATTAAATTATATCGTGTATAATATAATTTCATTTATTATTCATTTATATTATTATTGTTATTTGTCAATTGTCTATTTATTAATTGAAACCTACCTATAGTATAGTCAAATCGATCACTAATAATATATTGTAATACACTCTGCATTGGAGTGTTTGAACATTTCTCTAATATGTATACATTAATTATACATTTATTTATTATAATATGCATGTACCTATAGACCGATTCGGTGGCTATATCGTGTATATTTATGGCAAATCAAATATATAAATACGGCATGACTGAAATGGCAGTAAAATATAATATAATAACGCAGCTTATTAAATAAAAAAAAAACATATAAATAGTAATAACGACAATGCCAGCTCTTCAATCTCCGCCACGGCACTCGACGCGAGCCAAGTACCGCCCCATGGGCGACTCATAAATTTAGCAGGGAACGCGAATAAGTCTTCGACGGGGCCGTGCAAAGTCCGCAAAGGCGGTACACTCGAATTTAAAAAAAACCGGAATATGTTCGTTAAATATGATAAGGTGGAAGTGATAGCGAAATGTAAATAACGAAAAAAAAAGTGAAAAAAAAATTCGGATTAACACGGCCGCCGCAAATTAACTTCATTCCCGGTGACCAGCATCAAAACCGTGACCGCCGGGTCATCCAAACCACCGCATAAACCTACCTTCCTATCTACTGAGTTGAGAACTGGAGTCAAATCTATGACTCTTAAGCCGTTTTGCCGTCCGGGCGAATAACGAACGCGGTTCAGACGTCCGCTTCGGGCGTTGGAGCGAGCGATCAGGCCGCGTCGGAAAGCGGACGACCGGCTCCACCACCCTCGGTTCGCACGTCATCTAGGCCGCGGCGGGCCCGCTGGGAAAAAAGTACGGCCGCGCGCGGCCTCTAAATCTGGCGGGGAACGCGAATAAGATCCGAACGTGGCCCGCCGAGGACCCCTGGAGGGGTTAAACGTGAATTCTGCGATAATTTTCACAATATATAAGAAGGAAGTTGCTCAGGATTGTAACAATTATTGTAATTATTGTAACAAGGATTGTAATCCCTATTGAATGTGACGTATACAATATTATCTAGTTATTACTTATTACCCAATTAAATGTGTAATGATTGATAAACGAAATTTATGTGAATATATTATTAAATTATATTTATATATTAATTTAACAATTATTTAACAAAAAATCTCGTAAACAGTACATTTATTTATGAACTCGGCGCGTCAGCAGTCTCTATTCAAGGAAGGTACTAGTCAGTGGGTTCGCCACACAATGGGTCTACGCGAAAACGGATGACGGGACGGCAAGCCACAACACCAGCGTGGGAACACGTCATGGTCGGCAAGCGGAGTACGCCATTTACTGATTACATCCCGTTCGGACGATTTCACTTAACTCGCACACTGACGCACGCACACACAAGCGCGCCTGATATTGTGTCGTTTTGTCGGCGAGCTCTGTGACCTGCTACCCGTACGCGAAATTTTAAAACATGCTACGCCGGCTCATTTAACCATTGATCTGCGCATGCGTGTGGACTTGGCGTGTGATTTTCAAGTCATGTATCGGCTATCGTGTATGCGCATTGCGCATGTGTAAGATTATAATAATTGATATTAAAAATAGAATATATATAAAATAAATAATAATAATTCACATATTTTAGACAATGATTAGATATCCAACAAGATAATGACATAGTATTTTATTTTGCATAAAATTTTAAAGTTGCATACTGAACTAGTTATTTCTTAAAATGAGTATGTATAACTAATATAGATGTGTCAGGTTATAACCTATAGTTGCTTTATATATTTATTTTTATTTTAGATTCAAAACAAGAAAAATTTGTGAGTACCTACCAAATAATATTGATATATTTAAAATGTTCGATAGATAGAGTACAATAATATATTTATATGATTCAATAGACAATAATATCAGAATTTAGAATTTTCCATCTGAACTGTTCATATTATATACATTAAAATGTATTCTCTTATGAGTTATGCATAAACATAAGTACTAATAACAGTTTAAATGTGAATTGTAATACAATTTTATTATTATGTAGAAGTGGTTAAAATTGTATATCTATAAACTCATTCTTTACATATCAAATTTGTATGTTCATTTTTATGAGTATGAAGTTGGGTGACCAAAGATAGTCTGTTTTTTTTAATACTAGAGTAGTTTAACCTTTAATCAAATTTAAATGTAAGAATATTATTTTTTATTTTAATTTTATAATTAATTTTAACATTTCCAAGTCAAATAATCTATTTTGGAATATTGTAATAACATTTTATAATTTTTAAAGTATATTAAACTGTAGCATAGGTAACTAATTTAAATTAAATGTAAAGAAAGTACCTAATAATAATGATACATAATTTAACTGAATAAATAATTGTCAAACATAAAAAAATAACTATAATGCATAATATACAATACATAGGCGCAAATCCTGGGCTAAAGTTCTAAAATAACTGACATTGTATAATACTAAAGCCTATTTAGGTACATCTATATTTTTAGATATTACTGAGACAAATTACTATAAACACTTTTGGACAAACCAGATTTAGAGAAAAACTACTGTCTAACTACACTGTCTAGCGCTCAATTTAATCTTGTTGTTTGTGGTACTTGTAATAACATTAAGGTATTCATTTAATATGTAGTCAATTAGAATAGAAATATATTTTAGGAAACAAAAAGCATTTTTAATACACTTGAAGCTTTTTTCATGTTCATTTTACTCAATACACAATTGAATGAGTTGAACAGTTGATATGAATATCAAGCCATTATCTATCACAAGGCTCTGTGAAACACGATGGTCTTATTGTTATAAAAACTGTGCAACTGCTCTTAATGACTTTGGTGCTATTTTTCAAATTTTTGAAAAACAAATAGATGAACAAGCAAGTAGAAATATACCTGAAGCAAGAAGTAAAATGTTTAAATTTTATATATTATTCTTTTATTAAATACATTTTTAATTGATTGTTAAATAATAAACACAAATTATCCTTTTAATTTTCATAGGTCTTTTAAATATGTTGAAAAAATTGACATTTGTGTTAAATTTGTTTGTTTTTAATGAAGTGTTACAAACCATATAATTAATAAAAAACTTCAATAAAAAGACACATCATTGGGTAACGTCAATAATACAGTTAATGGAGTTATTCAGAATTTTGAAAACATGAGGAACTTCACACATTTTTCTACTATTTAGAGCCACGTTTCAGAATTTTCAGTAAAATATAATATTTCTGTTGAAATTCCTAATATTGGTTAGTAATATAGCTTATATTTTAGTTTATAAATTGTATTTGGGTAAATATTTTCTATCTAAATGTATTTTAATTAAAAAAGATTTTTTTGTAGAACCAAAAAGAAAACGACGTGAACCACAACACTTGAAAAACTTTTACTGTTGTATTAGTACTGATACTGATAGTTAACAAAATATAAATGGTGAATTAAAACAACAGACATGCAAGAATCATTGGTGCAGTCATTTATGTTATCCTATAATTGATTCTATAATCAACCATTTAAAAAAAAGGTTTTCTGAAGAAAGTCGAGTAATTGCGTTGGAAACAAAGAGCTTTTTAAACCTAAATTATAAAGAATCATTACCTTTCATTAACATTTATGAGATAATTTACTTATTGATTATTTTTTTTTAGTGAATGTTGGTGATTTATTGAATTATTATATGTATGTATATTTGTAGACTCTTTTCAAAAAAAAAAATTGACAAGAATGCGTTATTTTCAGATATGGTTCCCAGTAAACATGTCAAGGCTACGAGACGTCATACTTGGGTATATATGTCTATGTGGAAGTCTCAAATGAATTATACAGGTCTAGCAAAATACAAACCCAATTATTAAAAACTTCCATAATAAAACAGTAATTCAAATTTAATTTTAGTTTTAGATCAGTAGATTGCAGAATGACACAACCACATTGGTATTAAGAATATTATTAACAGACCATTGCGCATTTAACTACAACTTTAAAGGTTGAAACTCTAAAAAACATGCTTTCAAAGATTTGATAATGTTTAGCATTGTACTTGGTAAGACTATTTTTAACTAAAAAGTGTTACTTACCCAAATTAAAATTATCAAATTAATTATGCTATTATTTTAACCTTTTAAGATGTAACTATGATGAAACATCCAACAGGATCCGAAGATGTGGTTAGATGTAGAATTAAAAACTG
Source organism: Acyrthosiphon pisum (assembly GCF_005508785.2). Taxonomy (NCBI): domain Eukaryota; kingdom Metazoa; phylum Arthropoda; class Insecta; order Hemiptera; family Aphididae; genus Acyrthosiphon; species Acyrthosiphon pisum. The sequence continues at coordinate 129,161,808 of NC_042493.1, forward strand.
GTACCAACCTGGGACAAATATAAAAAATAATAATAGTGTATTATAATTTATCATTTGTAACTGTTTTTTTTTTTAATTTGACAATTTTAAATATAAATGTAAATTGTATTAAATTTTACTGTAAACAACATAAAAAAAGCTTAAAAGCTTTGATTACAACAATTTAATTTTGACTTAACATGTTTAATTGTTATATTTTAACATATCATTTACAATATATATTGTATTTTATGGGGGTGCGCACTTTTCTAATTATTAATTATTATTTATTTATACCTATTTAATTAAATTCATTTTGTGTAGCTATTAATTTTTGTTTGTAAATATATTAATTACAATTAATTCCTATCCAACTGTAAATATATACATTTACCTCAAAATGTATAATAGTAAATAAGTG
>NC_042493.1:129163198-129178791 GCF_005508785.2 Acyrthosiphon pisum
TATTTTATTTTAAGTATTAATATTATGTGGATGACGCAAAGAAGATAATTTTTGTCTCAATAACGGTGGTCGGTGATAGTTCTTTGTTTTTAATTATTATACATCAAGACTTTTTGGGGGCCCCCTAAAATATTCCAACAATGGGGCCTGGGGCAAAATGGTCCCGTTGCCCCCCCCTCTGAACGGCCCTGAGTGGACTTATTAGTCAATAATGATAAAAATAAAAATTATAGTATAAGGCTAAAGACTATTAATATACAAATTAAATTATAATAATTAGTCATGTATCATATCTTATACAAATAATAGATATTTTATATACATCTAAAATGCTAGTTTGTATACCAATCAAATGTTTTAAATATGTATATCAACAGTATACACTTAGGCTTTAAATAGTTGTCTCATTTAGATTTATTTTGTAATGTAAAAAAAAACATCCATTATACAGTGTGAGCATAGCTTTTCAGCCTTACACCATATTAAAACTTGGACGAGGACTACTATGGGGCAAAATAATGGGTTAACTGCCATTATTCATATAGAAAATGAAGTTATTTTCAAAAAAAATTAGACTTATGCAACTATAAATATATTTATTGATTTATATTTTATATACCTACATGAAAAAAATGTTTTTTTTTTCTAATTGTTTAATTTGTTTTAATCCACATTAATTACATTATGATTTATGACAAAAGTTTCTATGTACATAATGTACATGGTACCTATTTTATTTAATAATAATTTTCTCTTTTATTATTTTATTTGTTTTAAAGATGTAGAGTATTTGTGACTTTTTGAAAGTGTGAGGGGTACTGATAGGTTGATTTTGGAGGGACTATTGAGCATTTAAGCAATAAATGGATTTGCGCCTATGATGTAATTCTGTTTAAACTTAAAAATGTATATCATTCACATCTAACTTATGTAGAAATACTGTATAAAGTATAAACACTGTAGTCTATAATTTAGTTTTGGGTTGGAAAAAAATTAAATACGCTAGCATTGTATAAACAAATTAACTTTTTATAACTTAATATAAAGTTAACAAAAAGTGTGTATTAACTTTGAACTTAACTGAGTTAACCTATAGTTAAATTAACTTTTAACTTTTTGTTGTTGGTGCATATTAACTTAGATTAACTGAGTATTAACTTGCCCAGCCTTGTTATAGTCATATATGATTAATAATATTTACCAACTAGGTATATTGACATACTGGTAATTTATAACTACTACTATATTAGTTGTACTTCCCATGATAGATAATAGTTAATAATTATGACGTATATTAACTATTAAGTAGATATAAATTATATTTACTTAATATGGGTTAAAGAACAATAAATTACTTAGTTAATCAACATATTTGGTGACTCAATACCAACACTTTTTGGCTTTTATTTTAAGAAGTCTCAAAAATAAACTTAATTTGGTACATATTTGAGCTGGTTATAATAACAACTTGTAAATCATTCTTAAGTAAAATGCAATTTTATTCCTTTCCTAAACTTGTAAGTTTTTTTAAAAATGCTAATCATGTCACTATTTTGATGTTATTTAATAAAAAGTGCCAGTAGCGCACACTGGAGGGTTCAAGGGTAGCAGCTGCTGCCCCTGATTTTTTTGGTAGGTGGGTGGGTGGACCCCTGGCTTCAAAATATTTACATCATAAAAATTCTACTACGTATATAAATATTGAAAATAAACTATTGAATAGTCATTAGCCCATTGGCCAATATAGAGGTAACAAATTCAATATGTTACCTCTATTTATGTTTGAGTGTGTACCACTAAAAAGTGCCCTTGTTGCCCTTATCCTAGAACCAACAATATACAAGTTTACCTCACAATACATGACCTATAGTAAGTACCAAATATATTGGTTGTCTTAAAATTATTATTCCATGTTAGGTAGGTAATATTAAAAAGAGCGCAAATTAAAAAGTTTACTACATGATTTAATTTAATAAATAATCATAATTTATTATAACTATATATTATATTATATTGATATATTAGGTAGAAATAATATGCTATATTTCCAGGACTTTTTTTGTAAAGACTGTGGAATTGGTTACAAATATCGTCATACATTAAATAATCATTTGTTGAAAAAACATAATATAAAACAAAATAATAATTCCGAATTAAAAAATATTAAATGTAAAGTTTGTGATAAAAAGTTCACTCAAGTAAAAAATATGGTAAGGCATATGAGAACAATACATTCCAAAAATTCAAAGTCTACAGTTGAATCAATGTCAAGTTTTGATACTCTGGAATTAGAAGTAATATAAAACATCTATGAACTTCATATTTAACTATTTAAGAAATATAATACTATAGTTTTTTTTATTAAATATAATTTTTAGTCTACAAAAAAAAATGTAGAGAACAGTAATTTAATGTTGGAGTCAGATGTTTTAGCAAGAACAAGAAACGAGCCAATTCATGTTAACTTACAGGTAGGTAATATAATATATAAATTATTAGAAAATGAATAATATTTTAACCCTATAGTGATGTAATTAAAAACTATAGGACTAATATGGTAATAAAAATAAATAAACTTCTTATGCTACTAAAGTATTCTAAATTTAGTATACAGAATACCTACTTTCAAAAGTATTATCAATTATTCAATTATTTTAGGGAATAGTATTCCAAATACCGTATTTAGATTTTAGAATACTATCTAAGTCAGCAGTCTGGTATAAATATTTACTATTTAAATTTTTTTTTATATGTATATGTCTAAAACAATAAAAAATTGTATTTAACATTTAATTTAGCAAATATTACCTCATGGATACAATTACTCAGTTATTGAGTACATGGATTTAGAACCAGGACAATTTATTGCAAAATTCAATATAAACAATTTTGATATAAGCGACGTTGGTTCTTGGCTTTTGGAGTTTAGAGCAAAAAGCAAAATAACATTTCTAGCAACAAGTGTGAGAAGTCCTAAATCGCCAGAAATCGTTTTCAAGGTTTTAAAATTGTTACCACTTAAATTTAACAAATTTTAGTTTTTTCCTCATAAATAATGTTTAATTTTAGAAACGCTATCGATGCCACCATAATACAAGGCCTCTAAAAAAAGTTCTAAGCCAAGTGAGAAACATTATGGTTGTAAAGCTACACTAGGGTTACAAATTATTAATAGCAACAGTATGATGGGAGAATTTGTAAACTTGTAAGTCTTAATTTATATTTTTATCATAATTTAAAATTTAAAATATATTTTATTTTCTCACTTTGCAGAAAAGACGATGATAATTTAAAAAATGATGGTCAAACAAAAGCATTAGTACTATTAAAGCACATTCACAATCATTCCATTTTGAAAGCTGATGTATTAAAACATAGAATACCAACTGATGAAATAAAACAGATATTTCTGAACTTGTTTGAAGAAGGAAAATCGCCATCAAAAGCACTGTTTACATTTAAATCCAATTTGAGAAATACAAAAGGAAATGATTATTATGTATATGCTGGTGATCGTGGGGAGCTTCCAGATCCACAATGGGTGTACTATCTCTATTATAAAACGTTTAAACAACATTTTGGTGCTTCATATGGTGATAAGATGATGACATCTCTTGCAGAAGCAGTAAATATGTATAATTTAGAAAGTAACACAAATGGGGCAGCAATTAAAGTTTTAGAAGATGGTAATTTTGCAATAGCCATTTCAACACCTTTAATGCAAAGAATAAGTTGTGGTTTAGAAGAATGTGGTGAAATGTTATTCATTGATGCATCTGGGAATATAGATAGATATGGCTGCAAAGTGTTTGTAATATATACCAATAGCTGTGCAGGAGGCCTTCCTATTGGAACTATTATTTTAACTAGCGAGTCTTCGTCTGTAATTACAGAAGGTTTACAGCTATGGAAAAATCTGTTTCCCGTAGATGCTTTATCCAAAAGGGGTGAGAAAGGACCTAAAATATTTATGTCAGACGATTCAGCTGCTGAAAGACATGCACTTCATGATGTTTTTCCTCAGTCAACTCTTCTTTTGTGTATTTTTCATGTTTTACAGGCAACCTGGAGGTACCTCTGGAATTCTAGCCATGGTGTGCCTTTGTGTCATCGTCAAGTTTTGTACTCAAAAGTTAAAGACATGCTATATTCAAAGAGTAAAGATCAATTAGAATTAACATTTAATAATATTCTGCATGAACCATTGATAAAAAAGTATTTGAAATTTGAGTCTTACATTACAAATTTGTACCAAAGAAAAGAAGAGTGGGCACTTTGTTACCGAAAAGGACTAATAACACGAGGACAAAACACCAATAACATCAGTGAAGCTGGCATGAAAATTATAAAAGATGTAATACTTGACAGAATGAAAGCCTATTCCCCTGTTCAATTATTTTTTTTTATAGTAAATGAATTAGATGCGTTTTACGAAATGAAGATCATAGATATTGCAGCTAATAGACCAGCACAATACTTGAAAAAAAAATACATTCTTACTGATGCGCAGAAAAAAGATTTAAAATATAAAAAACTAGACGGATATAGAAATATTTTTGAAATACATAATATTAGCTGTAATACACAATACTATGTAGATTTGGATGTGGGAATATGCTCTTGTCCAAAGGGTGATACAGGATATCCATGCAAGCATTTAATTTTTATTGCAAAAGATAGTAATTTTGATCTTGGTATTTGCTTACCAACCACAGAAGAATCTAGGAAAAGGCTACATATTATAGCAACAGGATGTTCTGATATTAAAGAGGGGTGGTATGGTTCTGTGAATGATTACAGTGAATTACCAAATAAAAACCAAGACACACAAAGCCTATCTAAAGATGATGTACAAATTGCCATTGAGGAAACTAATGACAACTGCAAATCAGATAATCCTAATATTAGTCCGGAAGGTATTTGCCAAGATTTAAGTAGTTGCAATGATTTTGAAGCAGCAATAAAACAGTTTGATGGGTGTGTTGATAAAATGAAACGTGCTTTTGATTCAGACAAATCATACTTTCTACCAGCAATAATAAGTTTTGTAAAATCAATGGAAAATAATGTAAAAACACACGCAGGACTTTGTTCAGCTATGGAGACTTTTGGAAAGTACTCTGGGTTAAACCCTAAATTCAAAAATTCAAAATTAATAGGTAATAAAAGAATTGGAACTCAGCCCACTGCAAGGGCTAGACGAACAACACAAATAGGAGGAAGAAATAATTTGACAGCAGGAAGAACTCCGAAATGGAGAAGAGTACAAGAACACGGTTACACAAATAAAATAAGTTCAAGTAGATTACCTCAAAGGAAATATAAAACTCCACATTCCTTAACACGCTGTGTAGAAATAAATAAAGCATTAGGCTCAACACATAGCTCGAAGTAATAATAAATTAAACAGCTAATCAACATTTGTAATATCGATCTAATTAAGTTTATTTTTTTTTTAATTAATAGTTTGACATCTAAATATTATGTACCAGATACTTTAGTAAAGTAAAGAGTAGGTACTTAATTGTGAACACACTTATTACACGTATTTTTATTTTTATTTTATTGAGTAGTCTGTAAGTTAAAGGCAACAAAATTAAAGTTTTTAACATTAAAAAGAAATTAATAAATATTAATTAGTATTAGCACAGATTAACCTAACCTAACCTACCTAATATAATCAAATCATACTAATATCAAATATCAATTATTATAATCTTACACATGCGCAATGCGCATACACGATAGCCGATACATGACTTGAAAATCACACGCCGTCCACACGCATGCGCAGATCAATGGTTAAATGAGCCGGCGTAGCATGTTTTAAAATTTCGCTACCCGTACACCGAGCCAACACTGCCGAGTATTCGATACTCGTCCGTCGACATCACCTCACCAACGTCTTGCACGTTCCCGTCGTAATACGGTTACCGTTGTTCCCGAATTGACCACCGACAGTACAACGCGACCTGTTCGGTGTAGTTCGTTGAATAATAAGTTTTAACATAATATTATAATTTAATATTTATACAGTTGACCTTGTTTTTCTTCATTTTATTTTGCTTTTTTCAAACGCAATTACCACGGCATTATATTATTTTTGGCGAATAACGTCATTTATCTTCCCCCGCCGCTCTACGAACACTCCAAAAATGGCATCTGTAAGCATTGTTCCAGAAAACGAAGGTAACGATATTAAACACGATGATTATAACAATATAACGTATCGCAATTTGGTTTTACTTTTTTATTTTGTTTGACATACGAGCAGTGTTAGGAAAAGATAACCAAAAAATCATCTGGATAAGATAAAATATAACATCGTTTTTTTGTTATCTAGATAAAGATAAAAATACACATGCATTTATCTGGATAAAAAATAGATAATTTATTTTTAAATTATATTATAAATAATGTAATTTATTAGTAATTACTAATTAGGTAATATTTATTAATTAATAAATCCTTAATGTTATTTGTCAACTAAAATAATATACAATTTTAAGTTTTAATACAACTTGAATAAACATAAAATAAAACTGACAAAATTTCAGAAAATATTTCTTTTTTTCTATAATAATATTGGTATTTTTAATCACTACTCGATTTTCGTAAATTATTGCCTATTTCAGTATCTAAAAATAATTTTTACTTGTCTAGTGAAAGCAACTTGAAACAAAGTAGTCTATAAGTCTTACTAATATTATTTGGATTATCAAGTTTTTGTTTTAACTTCATCAAAGTGTATTGTACTCATAGTAAATAATACAGTTTTTAGCTTGCCTGTTATTTTCTTTATTTTCTTTTGAAAAATGTTCTTGTGATTTTAACCTTGTAAGTCCCAAATTATGATCTGATGGAAAGAAAAAAATAATGTGTTCTTTACATAAAACATACTCAAATTAAAAGAAATTTCGAATTTTGAAATTTTCAGACTACCTAAACTTGAGTTTCGGTGACTTGTCATTATAATAGCATTTGGGCGTTAAAATAATTACTTATGTTTCAATTTTAATGGCAATTGGGCTTTAACGTAGAACACATTATATTGTATGAATAATCTTTATTCATAAAAACAAAATAAAAATAACAATTTTTAAAAATTAAAATTTAGAACAAATAAAGTATAATAATATTTTACATGTTAATCATTATCACAATGGTTATGCATAAGGCTGTCTTTGCATAAAACAAATAAAAAATACTCTTCTTGGTAGTAATATCACATTAGGTAAATAAATAATAAAAAAAAGATCTTCTGTTACATAGGTAATAAATAAATATATAAACTTAAATAATAATAATAATAATATATATGATTGTAAGATGATTTAGTTATGACAATCATAAAAACAATTTATAATTTTTGTTACCTATACATAAATGAACATTGCATTTTTTGCATACCATATGGGTTCTTTTTTTACAAAATATTTAAACCCTAATTTACAAAACTTGGCATCTCTTAAGCTATCCATCTAAACATAATGGCTAATATTATCTTTTCTTGTCACATCAGTAGGGTATATATCAATTTTTTGTGGGCACTTTAGGTATATCTATAATTTTGTAAGATAACGACAGGCGTCCTCGTTGCATCAAAGGTATTTCTATAGAAATTTATGTTGATGCTAGATTTTGCTTAAAGCCTAATAAATCCATTACTTTTTTTTTAGTTAACTTATCGCTTCAGCATCATTTTTATATTCTAACCATGAATTGCAAGTGACCAACTCAAAGGCATGAAAGAGCATACATAAATTCTTAATAAATAAAGATTTAATAAATACTCTGTAGTAGCTAATGAGTTGGTGGTGCAAATCGACCCCACCAATTGAATCATTAAATAATTTCACAATTTCAGTGCGACCTACTTCAACATCAGATTTATTTTTTTTATCATATCGCTTAATAGTATCTGGGTTGCCAGAAGTCACAAAGTTAGAAACGAGAGTAACAGATTTTTTATCCAACCATTTAATTTAACCTACTCGCTGATAAAAGACTAATCACAATTTAATACCGGCAAACTAATCAAGGTTTTTACATTTAAAATCCATAAATTATTTATAAGAAAAAATATTTTATTATTTTTAGTACCTACCTATAATTTAAATTATATTAAAACATAATTTTATGATTAAATTACAGGGGAAAATGTTAAAAATGAATGTGATGATCCTGAAGTAAATGCAATGGCTCTCAAAATGAAAGAAAATTATCAAAAAAATGCAACAGCCGCAGTGACATTGGCTAATGTAACAATTACAACGAATAACACACAAAAAAATAATCAAGAAAACTTACATAAAGATTGTGAAGATGTAGAAAGTATAAAAGGTAAGCAATCAGGAGTTAATTTATGTTTTGAAATTTCCTATGAAAACATTATAAGATATTATGTTCTTTTATGCTATATAGGTAAATTTGCATGGCAATTAATCGATGGACACCATGTACCCTATATCATACGAGTAACTAATGGTGAATACTTTAAGTATGTTTCTGTACGTATAGCTGAAAATCAGCTTCTTAAACAATATATACATTATTTACATGCAGATATATATACATGCATATCAATAAAAAGTAATTTTATATCTAATTATGAAGCTAAGTTATTAAATAACATTAACAAAGTACATGCAGACTGTATATACGGGAAAGAAAAGTTTTTCGAAGGAAAAGATTGCATCGTTCTATTAGAAGATGTTCAGGAGTTTTATACATTCTTAGATGTATGTAATAAAAAATTACAGTGCAATATTCCTCCTGGTGACAATGAAAAATGCGGTTTTATACGTATTAACTCTGAATCTGTTGTACCATATTGTACTCATGATAGCCAAAAATATCTTCCAATAATTTATTTTGAAGGGGCCACTGAAAGTTTAAAATCTCAAGCTGTAAAATTAAAAAAATGGAACTTGGCTTATCTCAAGTTCTGTTCAAAAGTTCTGGGTACCACAAATGAGTTTTTTGATAGTGACTCTTGCACAGTGGTCAGTCTCGATTATATAAAGAATTGTTGTACACCAGATACAAATTTTGAAGAATATTGGCCAGCTACGATGGTTAATACACATTTCCTAACTAATCAGAAGTCTAGCCATGTCAATCCAACAGGTTTCTGGATCAGAGCCCCAACTGAAGTAGCAGCTAATGAAAATGATATTCCTCGTACATTAATAGAACCAGCCCCATCGACCCTACAGAATATTGCAGTGACTAAGAACAACTATCTAAACGGATGTTCAGCAAGTCAAATGGTATGATTTATGTTATATATTATATAAATATGTATATTAAATAGCTTTTTTATTTTTGATTTTTAAATAAAATGTTGCTTGGGTTTTCACAAAGTATTCGAATGTATCATTTATTTTATGCTTATAATTTATTTTTAGCATTAACTATAAAATATTAATAAATAATGGATGTGTCAATAAAAAGGTCTATCAATTAATAGTTATAATATATTTTGTACCTAACAAAATAATATAAATATGGGAAAATGATTTAAAGGATTTTTAGTTTTTTACATTCAATTTTGCTATTATTTGTTTCATTTAATTATACTTCACAGTAATGGTAATGGTGGTGTCGAGCGTTCTTTTAAATAAATCCATTTTTTTCTCTACAATCAGCCTGTCTTCTCAATATATAAATAATATTTGTATAGGTTAATTCATATGGCACTCAGGCCACCATCAACAACTAGTGCCTATTCTATTACGTCCAGAAATCAAAGCATAACTGAGCAGTGCAATAATGCGATACTTAATTTTCAACTTTCTTAATTTTTTTCTATTCCTATTCCTCACCCCTTATATTAAAATACTCAACCAATTATCTGTAATTCAAAGCTCACACTGTAAGCTATTTTTGATTTTATTATTTTGTCTCCATTAAAGAATTAACCTTTTTGTATTTTTATTTAATACAAACAATTTTTATAAACAAATGGACTAATTATTGTTATTCATCAGTTGAAAATTCAAATAATTAAACATTTTTTTTTACATGTTTTTGTAGACTAAAAATAATGTTAATATAAACAATAAAGTATGTAGCTTTTTTTTTTCTTTGAAATTGTTTAAAAATGCGAATCCAGCTGTTAATATGTTGTATCATTTTATAATTCAATATATTTTGATGCTTCATTAAAGTTAATTTAAAATGTAATCAAAGTATTGACAACAAGCTTAGGATGTGTGATATAATCAAGTTTTTGAATTCAATGGTTGGTTTTATTTTTACTACTATTTATATTACATTGAAGGTTATGTAATGCATATTATTAAATCAACAGTTTTTATATTTAGTTTTTATTGGATTTTCAGGGTTCAGCAATGGGTCATGTTGTACCACCACCGCCTTTAGTCTGTGGAGGCAATACAGCACCAGTAATTGGGTAAGTGTTATCTAAATAATATAAATAATAAAATTCATGTATATCTAAAACCAATTATTTATGCTTATAGTAATACCGTCTCTTACTCCAACGTTGTACAACAACAAATAACTACTAATCCTAATATTAGATGGGAATTGACAAGAATACCGGAACGGATGTATACGCATGACACATCTAATAATAATGCATACCAGGTTAATGATGTTTAATATATTAAGATTGACTAAAGTTATTGGGGCCTAGAATAAAATAATATTATGTTTGTTTTATACCTCTATGAAGTATAAAATCTTGATACCTTTATTTTTAAAAAAAGTATATATTTATTCACAAAAATAGCTTGTGCTAATTTTGTATAGCATAGATAAGTTGATAATGTTCATTAATAAACATAAGTTCATCTTTAAATTAATAATATTTTATTTTTACATAAATGGTTTGTATTTAAATGTAACTTTCCTTATTAATAGATATTAGTTTCTCTAGGGTGGTTTAAATTTGTGTAGTTTTACTGTAAACTAAATGTGTGTATGTACAGTATTTAAAATTGGTAATACAATTATATTTTTTTAACTTAACATCTTTGGAATATCTTTTAACTTCTTACAATTGTTTCATAATTTATTATTTGATCAATTGCAGTATAGAAATAAGTAACAGGCTGTATGTTATTAAATTAAATTCATTGTAGTAATATCACAGAAAACTACTATTTACAATTATTTCTTATATAGAAAACTGAATAATTTTTTTTTTAATTATTATATTATGTGTAATACGTCCCCCAGTTTGTATTTTAAAAAATAAATAATATATACATTTAAAACAGATCAAAACGGCAAAACTTCAAGGGGAAAACATATCCTGCATAAATGCCGAACCATACAATTATTCGGATTTGATGGTGACATTAGACGATGTAGTCCAGGTTGCGTTGCCTGAGTCTACAGTCAAGGAATGCGCTTTCGTCTTAAGAAAATGCCTTAACAAAACACTATACAATGGAAATTCGTAAGTGTCTCTTCTCCTCCTTTTAATAACCATTAGACCTCCTACTACTCAACCAACGTTGTTAGAAAGAGGTTAATAAATTTCACCCATCGTTTGTTTGACAGCGAGCAATTGGCCGTGTTGCGGGAAAATAGACGCCTCAGGTCAATGCACCCGGATGATGCACCCATATTGGTCATGCTAAAAGATGTCAAGTTTGAATTTTCACAAATTAAGACATTGGTTGAACTTGGTTGGCAAAATAAAGTAATACAACAATACTTTTCTGCGGGTAGTCCATCCAAAAGACAACGCACCAACTAGGAATGGGCAGGGCACGGTAGAAGCAGACTCGACTGGCAAAAGCTGGTGGGCAGCAGCAGCAGCAGCAGCAACAACAGCTTGCGGTAGTGCTACTTCCACCCTCACATCCACCACTGGTTGGTACTCGCCGACCACGACCGACAGCAACGATTGGCTTAACATCGGTGCTGGTCCGTCGCAATCGCCGCACTCGCATAACCCACCGCACCCGCTGATGCAAAATACCTACCGGATCCGAAGCAATTAGCCTCCGCCACGCCGTACATGTAAGAACTACTATCACAACTATGCAGCATAGGTAATTTGTGTGTCTATGGAATGTACACTGGTCGTCGTTCCCATCATCTCTCATCGTATTTTTATCTCGTTATTCACGTTTTATTTTTTTATTGTCTGTAATACATTTCAGCTTATTATTATTATTATTATTTATTATTAACAGAATTCCTGTCAAATTAAAATTATTTTTTGACTAGATCGACGACGAGATTCCAATTCTGAACACCAATAAATTATATTATGCTATGTATGTTTTTTTCCTATAAATAGTATGTGTTTATAGTACATATTACATATATGTACAAACAAAAATAATATTTATCTTCACGATTACGTGTCATGTACATATTATAATTTACTATTACGGTAATATTATAGATTTTAAATATTAAGATCATTTTGGATATTTGTCATTTTCCACTATTTAATTTTTTTTGCATTTTTTCGATGTATTAATTTGAATACCTATTAGTTTTAAATGATATACTGAAAAGTGAACAATTGTAAAATAGTTGATTGAATAAGCCTTTTTTATATTTATTTTTTGTATTGACCAATAAAAAATTGGAACTTATTATTTTAATAAATGTGGTTTTATTTTGTATTAAAAAAAAGTAGAAATCTCCTGGTGTCTTATTTCAGATCATTTATACGGTATACAGTATACCTATCTAATATAATATCAATATAATAAAAAACATTACATAAAATAATATTTTGTCACAAAATTGGGCATAAGACTGATTCCGGAACACATTATTCGATCTAACGCGAATAAATGCTCAAAGCTGTGTGTGTCGAGTGGAGTACAATAACGATTGCACGCATAAAATATAAATGATTAAAATATAGGGGTAATAAATTCAAATTATAGACGTCTGAACGAGAATACTCAAGAATGTATAAGGATATCTTTATATTAATGCAATATTTTGAATAAATTGGGCTCTGCCCGTTATGTATAATAATAAATAATTAATAAATAATTATAAATGGTTGCCATTAATTACTCGGTCAGAACACGTACAATCATGCAAAAAATCGTCGTGTTTACATGGACTCGATTAAAGAAATTATATCTTAAACCCAAATGTATGTGTTTAGTTATATAGGTACTCAACAACTACTCAATTGATTTTGAAGAAAATCTCAGAGATTGTTTTTAGAGGTGTCAGAAAAGTTTAGGGAGTAAATAGTTTAAACCACGTTAAAAAATATGCCAAATACTAAATCTGACTTGCGGTTGTCCATAGGTATATAGGTTGAATTATTTTACAAAGGTATACTAACGCCGATTAGTCAGTGACTAAAGATTTTTAATATTTTTCAAATGTCATTGTAACAATAATATTGCAGGAGCCTTGTATTAAATTTTCAAGTTTTTTACCCAACAAATAAAGTTTTATTGGTATTTATAGAAAAAAATATAAATATACATTATTTTAATTTATTGCATAAAATCTATAGATTATAAGTAGATTATAGATTGTAATTTGTAACTAATAATATTTATATATACCTAAATAAACGCTATACAATATAATGTTTTCAAATAGATACTTTTAATGAAGTTTTAATGGATATATTATATACTTACATAATATGTCACTATAAAAATATTATAAATTATAATGTATATATAAATACACTTTACATATAAAATAGATCACTTAATTATGTGTAAGCACAAAGTTCCTATATTATACCCAACAAAATAATATTAAACTAATATATGAATGCCCGTTCTATGATAATAATATATAATATATAGGCATAATACGAGTATGCAGTTATTTGGTGATACAAATTAAAAGTAGCTCATAAATATATTATAAAAATATTCAATCAACGATTCTACCGCATAATCTATGCATTATTCTATTAGATATTTATCATTAAGCTACCTACCTATCATAAAGTTTAAAACACGCGTGTTTTATGTAACATACAATTTTTCCCATTGTAATATACAATTTTTTCCATATATAAAATCAACTTAAATGAAACATAACTATACGAGTGATGTATAGTAATTATCCAGTATTTTAAAACTTTTTACCTAAATTGGTTTTGACACATTTGTGTATAAAACAAAATATACCGTAAAAAAACTAATCAACAAAAAAATATGTAAACATTTTATATTATAATAAAAGGAATTAAATTATCAATCAGGATATTATGCATTATATAAACGGCGAAAAATCAAAACAACTATTTATAGGTCCGTGTTTTATAATCAACTACTTCTATAAAAAAAAATTGAATTCAGATTTTTTGTATATGTGCATGATTAAAAAAGGTTAGTCCGTTAGTATAGCGGTCAGTCAGCGTATGATATTACTAAGTATATACTATATTTGATGATATTAAGGTGAATAATATAATTTATATATTATAACCTTATTATTAAATTTTAAATTTGTTAATTTTGTCAAAATTCGAGCTTTAAATGCTTACAAAAAAAATTGTGCTTATGTATTTTTAATATTTTTCAACTGATATTGTGACAATATATCAGGAGTCTTGCATTAAATTTTCACGCTTTTTTAAACAACAAATACAATTTTATTGATATTTTAAAAAAAAAACCAAATACAATTGAAAACTTGCAATGTCCACAAACAGCACAAAAAGACTCAAAATATTTTCAAAATTGTATGGTGTATAGCAAAAGAAAATATAAACATTAGTAGTATACATTTGTATGTTCACAGTCTACTTTTTGTGTCACCACGGTAATTTCACACCGTTCAAGGGAGGATGTCCCCCTTGGACACAATAATTTTACCGTGTAAAAATTATGAAGAATTTGTAAACTTTTTACACGGCAATTTCACACCGTTCAAGGGAGGATGTTCCCCTTGGACACAATAATTTTACCGTGTAAAATTATGAAGAGTTTGCACACTCAAAGTCAGCTTTGTCCAAATATTTAGTAATATATTTAGGAGTATATATTTGTATGTTCAGCCAGCTTTTCCACGGTAATTTTTTTTTTCAAGGGGGAATGTCCCGCTTGGAGACTTTTATTTTACCGTGTAACACATTTCACACTGATTGTCTACAAAATTCTACCTCGTAAAAATATTTACAGTATTTCATTTCTACTCATGTTGGTTACACTGTTTTTTTATCTAAATTTGATAAACAAATTTACAATTATTTTTTTTTAATTTTCAAAGTTGATTATTTTTTTTATTATACTCAGTCATTATCGATTAGCTGTCCGGTCAAGTCGTGTTTCGTTCATCAATTCTCTCATCATCTCATTAAATTGTTTTTTTCCAAGTTATTCTTTAATTTTTTTAAAAATGAATTTCCAAAAATGCACAAACGATGTCCAGTCATTGGTCGACCAAATACGATTCAATTCAACACCGGCGTATCCAGAATTCTCTACATTTGTATCTAGGTTACGAACTTTTAAGTCGTTTCCATCGAACACCGGTCAAAATAAGTACAAATTAGCCGAATGTGGATTTTATTATATCAATCTCGACGATGCAGTTCAATGTCATTGGTGTGGAATAATTCTGCATAGTAATTGAAATCGACGATAATTGTTTCATAGAACATA
>NC_042493.1:129178891-129179305 GCF_005508785.2 Acyrthosiphon pisum
AGGTCAAAATTTAAATTTCCCGGTAGTTTTCAAAAGCGCCGTGAAAAACAAAAGAAAAATTAAGGAAAAACGGGAATTTTTACGCAAAATCTGTTTTTGAGAAAATCGATTTTGGTTTTTGGTGTAACTTTAAAAAAAATGACCGTAGATATATGAAATTTTGACTGAATGTTTATCTTAGCATTTTCTATACACCATAACATTTTCAAAATATTTTGATTTATTTTGAGCTCTTTATGGACATTTTCATTTTCCATTTTTTTTTAGTTTTTTTTCTAAAAATATCAATAAAATTTTATTTGTTGGATAAAAAAGCTTGAAAATTTAATAGAAGGCTCCTAGTATATTGTTTCAAAGGCAGATGAAAAATATTAAAAATCGTTAGTCACAGTTTTTTTTTATAAGCATTAAAGT
>NC_042493.1:129179355-129184517 GCF_005508785.2 Acyrthosiphon pisum
CCAGAAAATTGTAATAGAAGCTCAAATATATTATTAGAATCAAGTGATAATATAACTATATCGAGAGTTCAAAAAAATAATACCAAAGGTCGAAAATCTAGTAGGCATAATATCGAGTGGCATTTGTGGCTTTACAAATATTGACAATGTCTCGTGTTATTCTAATTCTGTCATACAGGCACTTTTTCATTGTGAATCACTTGCAAACCAAATTCGCAATAATGAACTTGGACCAACACTTCAACAATGCCTGGGCGATTATAGTAGCAACAGTATCCTCGAACAATCAGAGAATATTTGGACGATGAGACAATATTTTATACTCTGCCAGAACAACAAGATTGTGTACAATTTTTAGAAGCACTTATGAACCGTAACTGACATACATTTAATTCATTATTTGCATTTCAAGAACTGTATAGCAGTCGTTGCAATTAGTGTAGTCATACAACAACCAGTGATGCACCGACGACCAGTTTGATCCTACATTTGGATATCCCACAAGACAGATCACAAACTCTGTAAACATTATTGTCAACTGATCAAAATGTATGGTCTAGCATATCAGACTACAGATGCAATAATTGCAATAACATTGGAGGTTATGAAAGTAAACATCAGATTATATTAGCCCATGAATATATAATAATTCAATTAAAATTATTTACTACAACCTTCATAAGCGAACAATCTGTTTCCAACAAGATAACCTATTTAAAACTTAGCGGTGTACCATCCAGTACTTTAGAAATTGCTGGAGCGCGTTACAAACCTCAAGCCGCCATATTGCATATTGGACAAGACACAAGCTCTGGCCATTATATCGCATATCTGAAACAAGCAAATTCTAATTGGGTTTCTGCCAATGACACAACAATTGGTGATAAAAGGTGGCCGAATAACAGCAAAGATGTATATGTTATCATTCTACAAAAAATATAATAATATTTTTAAAGTAAGAACAATCTACAAAAACTATACACCAACTAAAAATAATATGTACATAAATTACATAAAATATTAACTGTCTGATTAACATAGCATTGAAAAAGGAATGTGTAAACCGCCAACTAATTAACTACATAATATTATTATTATTATGTATGAGTTGCCAGTCTCAAGCCTGGATAAAAGTGTGAGGGCGCTTACCTTATAACAATTGTTTTCTTTTTTTTATATAAATAAGTAGATATCCAGATTTTATTATTATTCCTACAAAAGTATTTATTATTATAAATTAATCATTGATCCCATTTGTATTTATTTTTTGTCAATCCTTCATAATATACCAATGATTTAAATATTTTAATACAATTTGTTGCATTACCAAATGTGTAACATTATATTTTATAATATTTAAATACAATAAACAATTTTCTAACACTGAATTTTGATAATACACTGTTGTCAATTTATCTTAATACATTTCCAATTAGTATACTAATAATTATATTTAATTTAAATCTATTTATTCATAAATCATAATACTCTGTAAACATTATGCATATCATTATACGTCTTAGTGATACAAAAAAAAGTAAATAATACATTTTATATACACACATAGAAATATTAATACATTTAAGATATTAAATACTATCAAAAAACTACTTATGCTGTGCTTATAATTTTTTAACAAATTCAATTTTTTTCTGGTCAGGTGGCACTGCTGGGAGCCTTCCTATTCTTATTTATGTTATTTTATGTCACGACACTTACTTATTATACCTTATCTGTTGTATAGATTGTAAATATACTATTTAAAATAAAAAAACAAACAAATTAAATTGATGTTTTTTTTTTACAGATTTTAAAAATATTTAAACAATTAATAGTTTGTAAGCATTTGAACCTTTTTATGGCCTTAATTTGGTTTAACAGTACAAAATGTTTATTTATTCATATCGTTAATGTTTTATAATTTTAAATCTTAGAAAAAGTCTTCATTACTAGGTGTACAATACAAAACACTAGGTGTTCATTACAAAACACTCACAAGATTCTGTATTTAGGTACTGAATTTTTAATTAAACTGATGTATCAATCCACTTTTTCAATTTATTTGAAATAGCTCCACAGTAAAGTAAAACCAATTTGAGAGGTTAAAATTTGGCCTAAAATTCACATAGTATAACATCAGCAGGAATAATTCAGGACAAATCATTTGTTATACTTGCATATTTTTCATCAATGACATAATGTTGCCATTTACTGTATCTAAATATAATACATAATAACATAAGTATAAAATAATTTAATATATCAATAATCTTAAATAAGAGACAAGAGTTATGATACTTCTAAAACTTACCTACAATTAATGTTTAGTGAAAGTATTTAAAAATAATCCAGGATTTGATTCGTCTTGTACATTATGTGTATGGAATTATGCATATACATTCAAAAAAACAACATAACATATAATAAGGCAAATTAAATAAAAATATAATCATTAATATATCTATAGATGTAACTATAAGCTTGGTAAATTTACAGGTAAATATATTTTTACTATTAAAGTTAGTATGAGAGTATGTGACATCTAAAATTAAACATTATAACGAGACGAATATTCACAAGTCATAACCACTGATATAATATTATAGTTGATATAAAAATAGGTAATACGTCCGGACGTTTAACTCTCTAACAACTACCGATAGTGTGTTATATTAATATACTATCAAATATTATAAGTTATCACTATTAATTACCATCACATTAGTACATTACCTAATTAATAGATTTGATTCTGTTGACATTGTGGTTTATAATAATATGACAATAATAATATGGTTTATGATAATATCACGGTTTGTTGTTGATGTATAACGCATTATAAGTACCTAATGGATATTGTGATATGATTAATTTGGAATTTATTATAGACCTAAGGATCAATTTTTTTTAAATATTTATGTTCTTTTACCTAGATTGACATACCGTCTCCACTCAGAATCGTTTTTCTTATACAATGATATTATATCATTGAATTCAAAATTAATATCATCCATTATACAGTGACCCCCTTGTAACCTACTGTACAGCAGAGCGACATCCACTTACCCACCTTTTTTTTCTATGAATGTCAATAAAACTTTATTTGCTGAGTAAAAATACTTGAAAATTTAATACAAGGCTCCTACTATATTATTACAATGAAATTTGAAAAATAATAAAAAACCTTAGTCACAATTTTTTTTTTTAGCAGTTAAAGTTCAAAAATTGACAGAAATTAGCAATTTATTTTGGGTTAAGAATTCGTAAAAATTTTTCTTTTTAAATCCAAGATTTGAAAATGTAATACAAGATTCCTTATAAGATTGTCTACCTTTATCAAACAAAAAATATCTATAAGAAAGTCAAATTAAATTTTTATGGGCGTTTGAAATTCATATTTTTACAACATTTGATATTCACTCGATTTCTTACGTAACGATTTTCTTATTTTGTTGTAATTAAAAAACGAGTGACTGTAGAAACTTGAAAATTTCACTGAATGTTTATATTAGCATTTTATATATACGATAAAATTTTTAAAATAATTTGACTCTTTTTGAGCTGTTTACGGACATTGTAAGTTTTCAATTTTTTTAGTTTTTTTTTTCTATAAATATCAATAAAGTTTTATCTGTTGGGCCAAAAAGTGTATAAATTTAATACAAAGCTCCTGATATATTGTTACAATATCAGTTGGAATATATTAAAAATACATAAGCACAGTTTATTTTTATAGTCATTTTAAGTTCAAATTTGGACAAAATTACATAGGTATTAAAAAACCTGGAATAACTATTTTAGTTATTTTGTTGTGATTGTATAATATTATTTGTGGGTACTTGAAACTTCTAAAGTATACTATTATATATCTATGATAGTACCACGGTTTTTGTTGATGTATAACGCGTTACCTAATGGATATTGTGATATGATTAATTTGGAATTTATTATTGATACGTAGACATACCTAGACTGACAAACCGTCTCCGTTTAGAATCGTTTTTCTTATACAGTGATATTATATCATTGAATTCAAATTTAATACTATCCATTATACAGTGACCCACTTGTAACCTACTGTACAGCAGAGCGACATCCACTTACCCACTTTTTTTTTAACTTGCAATTGTATACCTACTTCAAATTTCTATTTCTATCTAATTAGCTAGATCTGCTATAAATTGAGATCATACAGAACAATTTGCAATTCCTACAACTTCCGAGCCCTACAAATAAGTATTTCGGCATACTAGCATGATAGACTAAATGCGTGTCACAATATCACTGTTATTAACTCCGTAATTGACTATGGCGATGACAATAAATACCTTCGTTGATAATTTTGAGTTTTATATTCAATATTAGTTGAAATATACAGGTTAAGATAGAAAAAAAATCAATTTTATTACAAAAATATAAAATATGCATAATATGCAATCAATGAAATATGCACTTTTTTAGCTAAAATTGGTAAAATATGCAAAATATGAATTTTCAATTTTCAATTTTTCAACTCGAGATTGTATACTTCAAATTTCTAGCTAGGTCTGCTATAAATTGTGATCATACAGAAAAATATGCAATTCCTACAACTTCCGAGCCCGAGTTATAACGTTATTCAAAGAACACTTTTTAAGACGGAAAACTTCTTATAATAGAAAATCTATACATCTCTATACATAAATCCTTATGGAAAACAATAAAGGTACAAGGACAAGTTAATTGAATCCAATAGTTATAACCTATAGGTATGTTTTACTGCATTGCACAAATAAATCATTCCTTACACTATTATGACGTTATCATGTCATAAAGGTATAGCTGTTGACGGAGCGAGTATTGAACTATGAATAATATTAATTACTCCAAAAACAATCTGATTGTGAATAAAAATTTAGAAAAATTAGATTTTCTACTGTCAAAAATAGTATTGTTTTACTCCAATATTATCTCGTGGAAAAAAGAAAATGTATATAAGCCATTAAACATTTTTTGATTTAGTAGTGTACATGGATTAAAAACATTATACAAAGTTAGACGGAGAACATACACTTTAAACCTGATGGAACATTCAAAAAAGTTCTAAAACCTCTGTAAAGAACTGCTTCCAAAATGCATTGTAATTAAAAAAATGTTTTTTTTTTCACATTTACAAAATAGTA
>NC_042493.1:129184585-129188620 GCF_005508785.2 Acyrthosiphon pisum
ATAAAAATACACACAAAGGAGAATTTATGTAACAAAAATTAACAATACCATTAAAAACAATTTAATGATATTGAAAAAATAACTTATAAACTTTAATTATCAAGTAACAATATTATGTACAATGGAAAAAAATATAAAAATTAAAAATTAAAATTAATAAAAAAAATTAATTATAAAACAACTATAACTACGGAGGTTATTGCCTATTGCCATGGAATACGTCCGTCGCTCTAGCAACCGTTTTCAAGAACGTATTCCAGACAATGACTAGGTATGTCCGTTTGCCACAGCCTCGTCACACGTGGACATGTCCCAAAGGCATACGTTGTCGTGTGCGTACATTAGGCAGTTTAGATGGCCGCTGGCTGCGGCCTCTTTACTGTGTTGTGCTGTTCCAAAGGCAACCATTTTGATGTGCATACTTCAGTCACGTTAGGTGGCGGTGGGCCGCGGCTTCCCGACATGTGGCCGAATCCCAGGGACAGCCGCATTCGTAAGCATACTGAAGTACGTCGATGTGCCAAACAGCCGCGGCCGCCACGGAAGTCGATTCGTCCCATGGACACCCGTTGTCCCACGGGTACTTGAGGCACAGTAGTATACCGGGTGGTTATTTTAACATTGAACACTCATTATTTCAAAAAGTGTAAATTTTTTTGAAAATATTTTTTTACATAGTTTCAAGTCGCTTATAAAACAACGTTTTTCTTGAAAAAATATATTTTTAAATATTTTTTATTCCTATAATTTTTTAAGCTTTTTACTTTTTTGAATGACAACATTGGGTTTTAATTTTATATTCCAAAGCAGAATATTTATCTAAGTATTTTGATACATGGAAATCGAATTTGGGATGAGTAGTTTATGAGTTATAAATATTCAAAGTTTCGTTGAGCGGAGTGGAGTGGTACGGGGTTACCCCGCGAAATGTTTGTCCACTTCTCCGCTCATCTAAACTTTGAATATTTATAACTCATAAACTGTTGAGTCATGTTGCTATCATGCAGGAATCCGAGCTTTAATAGTTTTTAAATAGCAGTGTTCATCCTGTAGACAAATAGACGTTGTTGAAGTCTATGAGATGGTTGTTTTAAGTCTCAAATGAGACGACACATTATAATATCTATGATTGGGCTTATCGATAAATTGTAAAAAAATTTAAAAAGCGATATCTATAAAATATCGTGGCTCAGTGTCACAGATAAAAAGAATTCTTTTTATCCGTGCTCAGTGTTGTATGAGAAACCACTATGTAATTACTAATTATGTAACATAGAAGTTACAATAGTAAAATTTAAAACATTCATTATGGGTAAAATACGTTTTTTTAATCAATAAAGAGATAGTTATATTTCATAGCTATAACAATTGCCTAAGGTATACTGCACAATTTGGGTATATATTTATACACCTAGTTATAGTATAGTATTTAATATTGTACATATATAAAATACATACTAGTGCAACCAATGGAGTATAAACAATGAAATAAAAATATTACAAACTTATGTATTTCTGGAAAATAATTCAAATACAGTTTTTTTTCATAGGTATAATATATTTTAGTAAAAAAAAATCCCACAAAACACTTAAAAATACCTATAATCTTAAAATCACAATAATCATTTCCACACAATAATTTATTTTCATAAATTACAATTACAATAATATGTATATATATCATTGATTCTTTAATATTTTATTAACATAAGAATAAAAAAAATTGCTTTGCTACACTCTACAGCACCTTGGAAAATGTTTGAAACAATCAGTCATCGGCTGAAACATTACATACACATTATGAAGACAGTAAATTGTATATTATATTACTGTATAGTCGCGTGTGTAAAGAATAACAAAAAAAAAAAAATTGTAATAATAATAGATAAATAATACAAATTTCAAACCTGAGGTTCTGCGTATGGTCCCGTACGATCTATTCTATGCATTATATCGAACGCTACTCTGAAAAAAAATGCACGCCATTCACTGAGCAATGTTTCGTTGATCATGCATTCATCCAACAAAATCTCAATTTTTCTATGGGAAACCTCGCGCCATTTAAATAGTAAATCGATATTTAATTTTGATAAAATCAAATCTGGCGGGGATGACGTAATGATTATTTTAGCAGTTCCAACTGGTTTTTGGACTTTCATTTTTTATAATTCGCTGTAACAACCATATAACATAATTTTTTTAGATTAATATAATAAAAATGTATAGATTTAAATAATCGTATGTACAATAAGTTAATGTTACAAATAACATCGTTGTTCCAACAATAGTTCTTTAATCGATGGTCATGAAGTAAGCCCCAACTTTGGCCGATCCACTTCAAACCAGCACCAATATTTAGCAAATTAATTTCAAATTGGTTTTTAGAATTTGTGATTTTGGAGAATTTTTTCGCAAATTTCGTCAGTCTCCCCGATTAATCCGATCAGATCCAAACCAAAGTCAATATTTAACAAATCAATTACAATTAAAATAATATAATAAAAATGTTGAATAACTTGGATTAAAAATATCAAATATACACTTATTAATGAATATAGTGTTTTTATTTAAAATATAGATAATATTCGCTAAATATTGATCTGGTCGGAATAATTTGGGAGAATGGCCAAATTTTCAAAGAAAATCGTCAAAATTACAATTTTGATTTTCAAATTTTAAAAACCAATTTGGAATTATTTGCAATTGATTTCCAAATTATTGGCCTTGGTTTGGTTTGAATGGGACAAAGTTTTTGTTTGATAAAAACATCAGTGCTTAATAAATAAATCTGTATTTGATAAACAATTAATATTCAATAAAAAAAATCTATAAAGTCGTAAATTTTACTATGAAAAATAGTCATTTGAGCTGTCTCACAATCTACCTTTTATTAAAAAACTATTACCATAAGAATATTTGTTTAAAAAAAAATTATGTAAATTTATCAAATTAATAATTATAATTGAAAAGGTATAAATATATTATAATGGTTTGTTTAATTAATATACCTAATGATTCATAAATTGTTATTTAGTGCAACCTAACTATAAACATGGCCCTAATATAGGTATAAACATCATTACTGAATCTTATAAAATTGAATCAATTTTAAGTTGATTAATACATTTTGTAATATGAATATGTATTGATGAATTATGTGACTTTTTAAATTATAGAAATAGGTTATCTCAAATTTTTGTTTTACTAAATCCAATTTGAGATTCACTAATCATTAATATACAATATTATTGACAACTAATAAGACTTGCAAGGTACTGTGATTAGAATAATTATTCTGAACAAAAAGTCTTACAGCCCACAGTTATGTTAATTGTAAATATTGTTACACAAAATTGTGTAATTATACACAAGAATAAAAATGTTAATTCTTATTTTAAGCATAGGTACATTAAAAACATTTTACAAATACTTCTTATTATCATCAATGAATTAACATAATATGAGTGGAGTATTCCTACAGTTGTTTATCCCAATGATATGTTAGTTACGAAACTAACTTAATATTGTTATACCAAGTGTTCATAAATTGTATAAAAGTAAAAAATTAAGTGTTTATGTTGACTGATAGGAAACACTTGACGTCACCATCACTTCTTACTTATAAAAATCATAATCTAAAATTAAACTGTCCAAAAATTTGATGGTGATAAACTTCAGAATTTTTGACTATTATAATAGCTTTATAAATTAACTCTATTAAAATTAAATTTCTTTTAAAAATTAAAAACAACAATTAACAATTATTGTCAGTGGTTAGATTAAATTAATTTTTTTACTAAACATTAACTAGTTTAATGTTTAGCATAGTGAGATTTAAAAACAGATATGAAATCTAGTCATAATTTTCACTTAAAAAACATGTTTATTTAATTTGTTTCAGAATCAATTAAAAGTATTGGAAAATGTAAAAAAAAAGGTGGGTAAGTGGATGTCGCTCTGCTGTACAGTAGGTTAGAAGTGGGTCACTGTATAATGGACAGTATTAAATTTGAATTCAATGATATAATATCACTG
>NC_042493.1:129190361-129201245 GCF_005508785.2 Acyrthosiphon pisum
CGATCAAATAATATAAATATATTTAGTATTTACTCTACATACTTTTTAAATCAGTATAAATAAAACAGAATAAAGTTTAAACTTTTGTATTATTGTTTTTAGTTTTCCTTAAAATTGCATAACCAGGGATATTAGATTCTGAGTGAAACGATATATATATTGATTTTACAATGATGTGTGTTTTTTTTTTATATTTTTTTTTTTGTGTCTGTCGACTGTCATCACCTTTTAGGACAGTAAAAACGCTTAGATTTTCTTCAACAGTAACTTTTCTGATAGGAAAGTGAATATAGTTGGTACTTTGAGGGGGTCAAAATTTGAAATTTCCAATATTTTTCAAAAGCGCTGTGAAAAACAATAGAAAAATTAAAGAAAACCTGGAATTTTTTTGCAAAATCTGTTTTCGAGAAAATCGATTTTGGATTTTGGTGCAACTCTAAAACAAATGACCGCAGGTACATGAAATTTTTACTGAATCTTTATATTAGCATTTTCTATGCACTATAATATTTTCCAAATATTTTGACCTATTTTGAGCTCTTTACGGACATTTTAAGTTTCCATTTTTTTTATTTATATTTTCTATAAATATCAATAAAATTTTATTTATTTGTTAAAAAAGCTTGAAAATTTAATAGAAGGTACCTAGTACATTGTTTCAAAGGTAGATAAAAAAAAATTAGAAATCTATTGTCACATTTTTTTATAAGCACTAAAGTTCAAATATTTGACAATATACGTAAAAATGACGAAAATTAGCAAATTATTTTGAGTTAGAAATTCATGAAAAATTTTCTTTTTAAATCTAAGATTTGAAAATGCACAACAAGATTCCTCATAAGTTTGTCTACCTTTTTCATAAAAATAATGTATAGCAAGTCAAATTAAATTTTTATGAGGGTTTGAAATTCATATTTGATATTCACTCGATTTCTCATGTAATGATTTTCTTATTTTGTTGTAATTAAAAAACGAAAACTTGAAAATTTCAATGAATGTTTATATTAGCATTTTCTATACACGAAACAATTTTGAAAATAATTTGACTCTTTTTGAGCTGTTTACGGATATTGCCAGTTTTCAATTTTTTTAGTTTTTTTTTTATAAATATCATTAAAGTTTAATCTGTTGGGCTGAAAAGTGTAAAAATTTAATACTAGGCTCCTGATATATTGTTACAATAGCAGTTGAAAAATATTAAAAATACATAGGCACATTTTTTTATAAGCATTTAAAGATCGAATTTTGACAAAATTTATCAAATTTAAAATTGAATAATTATTTTATAGTTAAAAATTTATAAAATGTTCAACTTTTTTATCTAAGAATTGAAAATTTAAAACAAGATTCCATGTAAGTATTTAATTATGTTACCAAAAAATCTAAAAATTACATAAGAACAGTTTATTTTTATAGTCATGTTAAGTTCAAATTTGGACGAAATTCCATATTAAAAAACCTAGAATAACTATTTTAGTTATTTTGTTGTGATTGTATGATATTATTCGTGAATATACTTGAAACTTCTAAAATATACTATTATATTATATGTATGATAGTATCACGGTGTGGTTTTGATGTATAACGCGTTATAGGTACCTAATAGATATTGTGATATGATTAATTTGGAATTTATTACAGGTACCTATTATAGGTCAATTTTTTTTTAATACCATAGATCAGTATATAATAATATGTTGTATACCTAGTCTGACATGCCGTCTCTGCTCAGAATCCTTTTTCTTATACAGTGATATTATATCATTGAATTCAAATTTAATACTATCCATTATACAGTGACCCACTTTTAACCTAATGTACAGCAGATCGACATCCACTTACCCACCTTTTTTTATTTTTTAAACATTTATTTTCGATGCTTTAAATTTTATAAATTAAAATTTGAGCAAATTTTATCAGAAAATATAGTGCTATATAATAATCTACGTAATTGAATTATTTTAAATTTTAACATTTTATTTATAAAATCATTTTTATATATTTTTTAATTTAAATATTTTGACATAGATTTAATATAGAAATAAATATATGGACATAAATATAATTAACCCCCATGATAGTCCCATCATTTCCAAATATTATATACTAATACTAACTAATAATAAAAAAAACCGTTCGATAGTGTTATTATTTTTACGTCGAAATTTAATAACTATTATCTGAGGAATACTCAATTGAACAAATACACCGTTATATAGTGGGTACATACGGGTATAGGATATATTGAATCAGTTAGGTACTTAATATTAGTCTGTTTTCGGTATTGTTTATTTCAGTTTAGTGTTAGTTATTATCGAGTGTTTGTATTTATTGGGTAAAAAAGCTTGAAAATTTAATAGAAGGCTCCAAATATATTGTTTCAAAGACAGTTGAAAAATATTAAAAATCCAGTCAAAATTTTTTTATATGCATTTAAAGTTCAAATATACTCAAATAAAAATTCTGATTCTCAGCAGTATATTATCATGTAGGCAATCTACCTGTAGTAGATCACAGACACTGTGCTGTTTGTGCGTAATTGTATGATTTAACCCTTAAGTATCAAAGTTATATCAAGTTTGTATTGTTTTTACATAATTCCACCGACGATGGTTTAATAAAATCAATAAATACAATATCCTAATCTAACCAAACCGTACTAATATCCAATGAAAAAAAACCAAATTTAACCTCTTTTAAATGAACCTATCATTTTCCCAGCGGTATACACACGATTACACGAACATTCATTTATATATATATTTATTGACAAAAAATATTAATACAAATCAACAAACATTCCCGATTAAATAAGAGAAACCAATATATACTACACTATTATTATTTTAATCTGAAACAATACATTTTTTATTATTTAATTTATTTTTTTGACATCCATATTTCCTACTTTTCCAGTGGATTCTCCTAAAATGTTCATTCATAAGAACCCTGTCCTTATAATTTATTACGAACACAACAAAAAAAGAATTAGCAAAATCGGTCCAGCCGTTCACGCGTGATGCGATGACCAAGGGAAAAAGGGATCAATTTTTATACATATAGATATATTGACAAAAAAAAAAAAATAATAAAAAATCAACAAACATGCCCGATTAACCAATAGCAACCAATATATAATACATAATTATTATTTTAATCTGAAACAATAAACTATTTTTTTAATTTTATTATTTAGTTTATTTTTTTCTGGACAGATGTCACCACTGTTATATTTTTAACATCCAGATTTCCTAATTTCCGGTGGATTTTCCAAAAATTTTCTTTCATAAAAACCCTTTCCGTTTAACTCTTTTGTTTAAAAAAAAAACAAGAAGATCTGATAAATAGTTTATGAGTTTATTCTGTAGAGAGATTTTCATTTCACATATATATAGTTAGATATATAATCGAAAATATCTAATTGAAATATCTCTCTATATATATATATATATAACATAATATTATATAGTTAACTATTTTTTTTTTTTTTTTTATAAGAATTAAACAATCTATACTATGAGCACAATAATTTGAAATAAATAAATACAAGCACTATTTATATAGTATAAACACGTTAAGTATGTGGCTGTTTGTAACTTGCACAATATAGTACGATCATGGTTGTGATTTTGAATCATAAGACGGCTCATCGACGGCAATGACGTCATTGTTGTGACGATTGCACGTTGTTTGTTGCCGCCGACCGTTGTTTTGCGTCCCGTCGAACCACAGCCGAGAGCATGCCCATCGGACCTGTAAAATGTTTAGTTTTAATAATTATTAGCCTCCAGAGATGATCGCTGGTCGTCGTTGGGGGAAGTGAGAAGAGCCCATGGAAAATAATATTATATTGTAAAAGTCCATTGTAACATAGGTTCAAGTGTTGCTCAGGCAACACCTTAATTAATATGGGTGGGTGGGTAATGATAGAAGAAAAATAGGAAATTTTATAGGTCGGTATAACAGTATTATTAGGGATAGGTCACCTAAAATTATTTGAGCAATACCAATTTATTTTATGAGACACGCCACTGTAAAGGTCAGATATACAACTAAAAAAATATGTATATTCTATACAAACATACCTACGTTCATTGAGCAAAATTGAGGATTCTGTTGCATGTAATCGATATTCCACTGAAAAAAAACGATTAGAACAAAAAAAGCACAATTAGTTCGTGCTTAAACTATAAAATATTATAATATAGGTATTTAAGTTAAATTATTAAACAGATGTATTAATTATAATATAATAATAACTCATAAGACATGCCTATTACCGTATTTTTAATTCTGACCATGCGACTACTAATTAAATACCCACTTATAATTTTCTACTTCCCTCAATATAGAATTTTTTTCTGCTACAAAAAAACACACACACAGCTAATGGCCATAGTTTAAGGGCTCAATGATCAATAAAAAAATAAAAATAACAGATTTTATTATATTATACATTCACTAACTTTCAGAGTCATACTAAGAAACTGGCGACGCCATTATTCAATTCGTTACGATCCG
Organism: Acyrthosiphon pisum; assembly: GCF_005508785.2. Classification (NCBI taxonomy): domain Eukaryota; kingdom Metazoa; phylum Arthropoda; class Insecta; order Hemiptera; family Aphididae; genus Acyrthosiphon; species Acyrthosiphon pisum. Next base: position 129,194,883 of record NC_042493.1, read on the forward strand.
ATCTCGGATACGTTAATATTACCGTAATGGAGTACCTACCTATTATTTGTATACATGGTAATATTTTTAGTGTTTTAGTGTCCCACAGCAGTAGAAAAATATTATCATACGATTGAAATCAACTTGGTTAATTTATTATTATTATTATACTTGCGCTGTAGCCTGTAGTGCAGCGTCAAAAATTTAATCAAATTATTATAATCCACCTTCTTTGTGTGGTTACTAGTAAGCTAATTCATGTGATATTTCCAAAATTCCAAATTAAAAATCATTAGAAAACTACTACATTCTAAGAGACTTGTTATAATATAACCATATTATAATGATTAATGAGCATTATTGGGAACATGTATAGATCATAAATGTTACAGGTAATATATAGAAATATAGAATTAATATATTATTATATGAATATATTACAATATCACATTTATTTCTTATACAGTTACCACAACTTTTATAATTAATAATAAGTACATTGTTTATATTTAAATATGAAGCCAAAAAAACTACTGCTTGGTAACAATAACACCCTATATGTACATAGGTATAATTATACCATTATGGACAGTGGTCAAAACGAACAATATGTGTGCAGTATAGAAGTTGCCCACTTGTAAATCTCCCTGCAGACTTACAGCTTTAGAAACCCATATAATATGGGTCACTCCCGTCCATACATTTCTTTAATGGGTACTATACGATATGATCTGAAATTCCGAACACTATAGGATTAGGATATTTCATATGATATTATAAGAGGAGTGGCGTAGCCAATAGTAGATTTTATGGGAGATAAGTTAACAAAAATAGAGCGAGCAGGAACATATTTTAGGGTTATACAGCATGATAAGATTCAAATATAATAATAAAAAATGTCAGTTGCATCGGTATCCACCCAAGCTCAACCCCAGAGACGACACTGCAGATATTACGTGGAGATTTTTTAGGCATGCTCACTCTATTGTTAAACTTACATTATGTATATTCAGATATTCAAATTCCTGTTTTTGATATATATTTTATATTTTTTCAAACCATTTTTAAGGATTATTATACTTAGTTTAAACATAATGATAACCCAGAAGCTACTTATTAGAATGGTGATTAAGATGCATCAAATTTATGAAGTAAATCAAGAAAACCATCCGTAAAATAAAATTTTATATCGCCACAGGACACTCCTGAAGCGTAGTACAAACAATATTGGAAATTTTAAAATATGAACTTTAGGCATAGGTACCTATATACTTTAAAATTATAAAAATCATCAAAATTACTATTGAAGGACACAATGAGGGTGAGCGTGCTCAAAAAATCTCATTGAATATTATTTTACGCATTTACAGTGTTAGTACGAATGACCTATGTATGAGGGGTGGAAATACAAAACGTACTATTGCCAAAATTGACAAAATGGAGTTAGGTATCGATTCTTATGGAAAAAATATCGATACATCGATTGGCGTCGTCAGAATAGGTCAAACGTAATATTTCTTGTTCAAATCTGCGATTCAGAATGACTGGATAATCCAAAATGAACATTTTCCATACATAAAAATTATATTTAGCAAATCAAAACTATTGCCATGTTAAAAGAATGGGAAGAAATCATTAGCTATAACAAAACGAACAATTTCCAAAACGTATTTTTACCCGTGTTGTAAGTATACCTATATATAGGGAAGTAAAAATGTCATTCCAAAACGTAATAAGATTTAATTTTAAAAACAGGTGGGTAAGTGGATGTCGCTCTGCTAAACAGTAGGTGACAATTGGGTCACTGTATAATGGATTTGTATTGTAATTATAAGTAATATTAATATTATTACAATTATGAAAAACATTTCGTAAAAAAAAAAACTAAAAAAATTTAAAACTGACAATATCCGTAAATAGCTCAAAAAGAGTCAAATTATTTTCAAAATTGTATCGTGTATAGAAAATGCTAATATAAACTAAAATATTTACTATAGCATGAGTAGTATACCTAAATAACAACTTATAGTTTTTAAAATTAATAAATTACATTAATTGTATTCTTTATAATCATTTTTAAATAAACAAAAAGGTGGGCAAGTGGATGTCACTCTGCTGTACAGTAGGTTACAAGTGGGTCATTGTATAATGGATGATATTAAATTTGAATTCAATGATAAAATATCATTGTATAAGAAAAACGATTCTGAGCAGAGACTGAATCTAGGTATATGATATATTATATACTTATATCTATGGTATTAAAATAAAAATTGACCAATAATAAATTCAAAATTAATTATATCAAAATATCCATTAGGTACTTATAACGCGTTATACATCAACAACAAACCGTGGTACTATTATAGATATATAATAGTATAGGTATATTAGAAGTTTCAAATACCCATGAATAATATTATACAATCACAACAAAATATCTAAAATATTTATTCTAGTTTTTTTAATATGTAATTTCGTCCAAATTTTAACTTTAAATGACTATAAAAATAAACTGTGCTTATGTATTTTTTTGATTTTTTGTTAACAGAATTAACTATTTATGTGGAATCTTTTAAATTTTCAATCCTTAGATATAAAAGTTGAACATTTTATAAATTTTTACTACAAAATAATTATTCAATTTTAAATTTGATACATTTTGTCAAAATTGTGCCTATGTATTTTTAATATTTTTCAACTGATATTGTAACAATATATCAGTAGCCATGTATTAACTTTTTACACTTTTTTGCCCAACAGATAAAACTTTATTGATATTTATAGAAAAAAAAACTAAAAAAATTGAAAACTGACTATGTCCGTAAACAACTCAAAAAGAATCAAATTATTTTCAAAATTTTATCGTATATAGAAATTGCTAATATTATCATTCAGTTAAATTTTCAAGTATCTACAGTCGTTCCTTTTTTTATTACAACAAAACAAGAAAACCGTTACATGAGAAATCGAGTGAATATCGAATGTTGTAAAAATATAAATTTTAAACGATCATAAACATTTAATTTGACTTGGTTGTAGACATTATTTTTATTTTTGAAAAAGGTAGGCAAATTTAAGTTGAACCTTGTATTACATTTTCAAATCTTAGATTTAAAAAGAAAATTTTTCATGAATTTCTAACTCAAAATAATTTGCAAATTTTCATCATTTTTACGTATTTTGTCAATATTTGAACTTTATTGCTTATAAAAAAAAATTGTGGCTATGGATTTTTAATTTTTTTCATCTGCCTTTGAAACAATATAATAGGAACTTTCCATTAAATTTTCAAGATTTTTTAACCAACAATTAATATTTTATTTATATTTAAAGAAAAAAAATAAAAAAAATGTAAATTGAAAATGTTCGTTAAGAGCTCAAAATATTTAGAAAATGTTGTAGTGTATAGAAAATGCTAATATAAATATTCAGTCAAAATGTTATGAACCTACGGTCTTTTGTTTTAGAGTTGCACTAAAAACCAAAATCGATAATCAAAAACCAACAATATTCACTTTCCCATCGAACAAGATACTGAAGTTGAAAATCAAAGCATTATTTCGACTACTTATCGTGTATAATACAAACACAAAAATTAAAAATTAAAAAATTAAAATTAAAAAAAAATACACATCATTGTAAAATCAATACATTCATCGTTCCACTCAGAATCTAAAATTTTAATTAAGTTTTAAATATAAATAATATATTATTAAATAATTTAAAAAAAACCATCTTTTTCAAATTGTTTTGTCTGTTTGTAAATAGTTTGTTTTTATCGGAAATTATTTTAAGATACAGAAAATCGCTTCCCCTGAAAAATCAGTATTTTGGCAATAGTACACGTTTTAGATTTCCACCCCTCATATACAGACACATTTCATAGGGCAACCGGTGTATAGATTTACCTCGGACACGGAGTGTATGCGATTATACATGTCCACGGGCGGGGGGAGCAGCATCGGAGGTGGCGGGCCCTGCATGATGAGTTGCGCGGGCTGCTGGTGCGGTGGCGATATGGGTAGTGTCGGGTACGGCCAGTAGAGGATCGGCGGCGGGTACGGCGCGCCCAGCGACGGCTGCGGCTGGTGGCCTATCAGCGGTGGTGGCCTGGAGAACGGCGAGTAGTTAGAAGTCAGTGGCGAGAACGGCGGAGAAATCATCAGCGGGACGCCTGCGTGCGCACAAAATACATATCTTTGTAAGTACAATATTATAACATATTATACTGAAATATAAATATAAATATTTTATTTATATTACAGTTAAGGGTTACTGAACCGGTATTTGATAAGTATAGTTCATTTATAATATAATTTAAAATCTCGGAAAATATATAATGTATATAATATGTATATTGTATATATTATATAAAAGAAAAAAAATCATATGTCTTAACAAGCACGGAAATGGGATTACTGAGGATAATGGTGATAGAATATATAAATAATGTCAGTAAGCCTCAGACATAAAAAGCGAAAGGAAAAGTGAAATAAGCATTAAAAAATATATATATATATTATATACTTAAACTATATTCAATGTTATGTGTAATATGTGTTAAAATTTTTTTATATGGTTTTAACGGGCTCAACAGAAAGATCAACACCACAAATCACAAACAACCAATATATACATTTTGCTTTTATACGCCCAGTGCTCTAAATTGATTTGCCAACAACATGTGTGAACACCGTAATTAAATCTAATACGTTTTTTCAGAGAAAAAAATATATATAAAAAAAAATAATTATATAAGCAATGATAAAATACGTCTAAATAAATAAATAAAATATGTCAAGCGAACGATTTTTTTCCTTCGTCCAAATACATTCGCAAATCCACCACACATTTCGTGTCCATCCTTGGTGACCAGACGAAACCTCTATATATATTAGAACAAGCGAGTATTTTGTTAAGTTTATATTTTTCTTAAAAAGTACAGTTCATTACACGACTGTGACATGTGAGTGATCCATCGGAGGTAGTGTTCAGCCATGCAGTGGCACCGATCTAAGACGTAATATAGGTATATTTTTTTAGGGTTGCACCATCTCTCATAAAGCATAACATATCATGTAAAAGTATTTTAAAAAAAGAGAGAGATGGTATTTTTGTATTGGATTTTTATTCCAACGATATCGACTTTAACAAAAACTCGGCGCTACTGATGACCACATATACCCGCTCCGCGCAACCACGTGTACCATGGCACCACAGACGTTGACCACCTGCAGACAGATATTGTTAGAGGAGCTTAGAAAAAGCTGCTGACAGTAGTTGTTATAGGTATAATTATGTTAATTATAACATAACAATACCACGTAGTGCCATATCACCATTCATATCTTGTTCCAGTTTAGTAAGTAAAGCAAGATTGATTAATTGATTATTCTGAGCTAGTTGATACAACCATGATTCCTGTTGTTGTTGTTTTTGGGCAGCTGCCACAGCCGCAGGCTGGAGGGCTAGATTTTGGGCCACATTCTGGGCGTAAATGGATATTGGATCCCAAGCGGGCATTTGGGTAAAGACTGGGGTTCCAGGATTAGCCACCTGGCTGGTGGTCATAAGAGGCTGTGCAGGTAACATACCAGGTGCTGATAATTGTGCTCTGGCAGCTACCGGGGATAAAGCTCCTGACGCGGCACCTCTGCCAGTCAACGCTAGATGCATATCTTCACCAGAACACTGGAATACCTCGATGTACCGTTGTTTTTTGCCAAGAGACAAATAATTGTGGTGTTTAGCCATTGCTGCCTGAGCAGCACTGCACTCGTTATGCATTTGAATGAATGCTTCACCAAATGCTTGACCCTAGGGTGGACAGATTCGAAATTTAAATAATACACGTTATAAAAAAAACTGAATGGAACATACATAAGTATATCATGTATAGTTAGGCATACAAACAATATTGAATAGTCAAAAAGTTTTAAAGTGACTAATTATTTTTAGTTCAAACCAAAGCATACAATTTAGTTCTACTTTTCCATTTTGACCAAATTACATATGAATATTACTTACCACATATTTTTAAACCATATGCACACCTTGGAATAAAATATTTTTGGAATGTTCTCCGAGGAACTTAAGTATATGTTCTACATTTGCTTTATATGGAAGTCCACGTAAGCGTATACAGTCTTTTCGTGTGCCACTAGTGATGACGTGCTGAGGCAATGGCAGAAGCGGCACGTGTCCAAGAAGTGCAGTAGGTGAAATATTCACACCAGCTGTTCTTATTACTGGGGTGGTAATGTTGACAATGCTATCACTAGCTGTTGATCGCACAGATGGTTCCATTGCACGATTCAAAAACTTAGAACATTATAAAAAATGTAATCATGATTTTAGACAAATAAACGCAAAAACACACAT
>NC_042493.1:129201652-129204049 GCF_005508785.2 Acyrthosiphon pisum
GGAGTCACTACTACAAACACAGAAAGATAAAAGTTGTCCCGTGCAAAACAGTTTTTGGTATGTTGTACATATGTAAGACGGAGACAACACATGCGAGTGTAGCGTCCTCTTAATCACAGACTGTACAACTGGCCCTTAATATATAAAATGAAGATCAGCTGACTACGAGAACAGCTGTCTGCAAGCCACCTGTGGAACGGAAAATGCCAGCCAAGTGAAACCGTGGCGTAAAAAATTTAACACCACTCCGTTTCTACAGTCCGCCCGACCCGTTCCCGACGATTCCTTGACGTGTCCAATCGCGTGCCTTCGCCGCGGCGGCGGCGGTCGGTTGGTTTTCAAATGCTTTTTACGCAATAATAATGACCATGGCTTTAGATGGAATTGATCTATCTGCAGTTGTAGTAATGACTAATAACATAATTTGTATCATTAAGTATTTTCAAAAAAATATAGGAAACTTGAACTAAAATATTTACATGTAAATTAATAGATAATAATGTATCAAATAATTATTAATTTAAACTACCTTATACCTCTTCAAAAAAATTTATTTGAAAATTCCTCACATTTGTTTTTTTTAACCTTTTTATTCGGATAACACATCACAATAGGTCATAAATAAAAAGGAAAATTGTTTAAAACTGTATTTAGTTTTAGATTCTGAGTGAAACGATGAATGTATTCATCGCATGATGATATTTTTTTTTTTAAATTTAAATTTTTAATTCTTTTGAGTATGTCATCACCCTTTAGGACAGTAAAAGTGCTTAGATTTTCTTCAGCAATATCTTTTCTAATAGGAAAGTGAATCTAATTGGTACTTCGGAGGGTCAAAAGTAAAAATTTTCCAGTAGTTTTCAAAAACGCCGTGAAAAACAAAAGAAAAATTAAGGAAAAACGGGAATTTTTACGCAAAATCTGTTTTCGATAAAATCGATTTTGGTTTTTGGTGTAACTTTAAAACAAATGACCGTAGATACATGCAATTTTCACTGATTGTTTATATTTTAATTTTCTATACATGATAACATTTTCAAAATATTTTGATTTGTTTTGAACTATTTAGGGACATTTTTAGTTTTCAATATTAATATATTTTTTTTTCTATGAATGTCAATAAAACTTTATTTGTTGAGTAAAACTACTTGAAAATATAATACAAGGCCCCTACTATATTTTTACAATAACATTTGAAAAACATTAAAAATCCTTGGCCAAAATTTTTTTTTATGAGCATTTAACGTTCAAAAATTGACAAAACATGTAAAAATCACAAAAATTAGCAAATTATTTTGGGTTAAGAATTCGTAAAAATGTTTCCTTTTAAATCTAAGATTTGAAAATATGATACAAGATTCCTGATAGACAATCTACCTTTATCAAAAAAAAAAAAAAATGTCTATAAGAAAGTCAAATTAAATTTTTATGAGCGTTTGAAATTCATATTTTTACAATATTTGATATTCGCTCGATTTCTCGTGTGACGATTTTCTTATTTAATTATAATTAAAAAATGAATGACTGTATTTATTTGAAAATTTTTCTAAATGATAATATTTTCATTTTTTGTACACCATAACATTTTGAAAATATTTTGACTCTTTTTGAGCTGTTTACGGACATTTTCAGTTTTCAATTTTTTTATTTTTTCTATAAATATCAATAAAGTTTTATCTGTTGGGCCAAAAAGTGTATAAATTTAATACAAAGCTTCTGATATATTGTTACAATATCAGTTGAAAAATATTAAAAATACAAAGGCACAATTTTTTTTATAACCATTTGAAGTTCAAATTTTGACAAAATGTATCAAATTTAAAATTGAATAATTATTTTGTAGTAAAAATTTATAAAATATTCAACTTTTATATCTAAGGATTGAAAATTTAAAAAAAGATTCCGCGTAAGTAGTTAATTCTGTTAACAAAAAATCAAAAAAATACATAAGCACAGTTTATTTTTATAGTCATTTTAAGCTTAAATTTGGACGAAATTACATATTAAAAAACCTAGAATAACTATTTTAGATATTTTGTTGTGATTGTATAATATTATTCGTGGGTATTTGAAACTTCTAAAGTTTACTATTATATATTAAGTATAATAGTACCACTGTTTGTTGTTGATGTATAACGCGTTATAAGTACCTAATGGATATTTTGATATAATTAATTTTGAATTTATTATTGGTCAATTTTTATTTTAATACCATAGATATAAGTATATAATATATCATATACCTAGATTCAGTCTCTGCTCAGAATCGTTTTTCTTATACAATGATATTTTATCATTGAATTCAAATTTAATACCATCCATTATACAGTGACCCACTTGTAACCTACTGTACAGCAGAGCGAAATCCACTTACCCACCTTTTTTTTTTAATGATTT
>NC_042493.1:129204099-129229529 GCF_005508785.2 Acyrthosiphon pisum
ACAGGACCTGGTATGAAGCGGGGTCGTGGGGATTACACGTGTGTATGGATATGTGACAGTAATGGTCCAATCACTTAGAATATGACAATAAGTTATTGTAGCGAGTAGGTACAATGGTTATCGCTATTATACTTTGGGTTCGACCGATATGGAGCTTATTACTTTTAGCTTCTGGTCTTTATAATTATTAAGTATTATTATGAGAAGTGCAGCAGTGCCGCAATCACTTTTGTGGGGCACACGGTGGACGCTCTGCTAAATGGGCATTTTACAATACATTTAGGGGCACAACTTATAAGCTTACTGTACTTGAAATGATTTGAAAAGTGTAATATCTATTACTCTGGGGCATAAAAATCCAAATTGCTGCGGTATCTACCGACTAGGTATAACACATTAACACACAAACACCTGCCAAAACTACCCAAATTTTAGGAGTTATATCTCATCAACGGATTAATGAAAAATGAAAATTTAAACGTGATAATTCATAAAAAAAATAGCTTTATTAATTTTTGAAATTAAAAGTATAGGTTACCATTTGAAAATCAGAAGTTGATAGTGTTTTTCCTAATAAATATGAGGGTGAAAAATATAAAAAAATTATATAATTCTAGAACAGCGTAGATCTAAAATTTTGAAAAAAAAAAAATTGAAAAAAGTGAATACTTTTTGAGATAATGAGTGTTTTACGCTTAATTAATCACCCTGTATAATCGTTTTATGTATATTTTTTAAGCTATTTTTCAATCTTGGATTTATATTTAATATAATAGTATTGAAACAGCAACGTGTTACAAAACAATAAGTATTAAACTCTCATAGTATAATATTCGTTGAGATAAATAATATCATTAGTTATTAATTATTTCCATTCAGTGCTAAAGAGTCAATAGACAACAGCGCGCAGCCCCCACCTGCATACAATGTGTACACACACGGTGGCCGGCGGGCTGCTGCCAATGCTTATAATATTGTTGAGCGGTTGATTTTAGTCGCCTCTGGCGGCGGTCTGCGCATGTGCTAATCACACTATTTTACGAGATTACATGTGTGTACGTAGACGCACCTCGCATGCAAAAACTTAGGCAACGGCAGCTACCGCCTCTTTAGCGGTTGCAGCGCTGGGCGCAATATTAAATGGAAACAGCTATAATAGCTCATAAGTTACGTTACAGTGACGCGCAGCCATTCTCGCGTACAAGTTCTATACAAACAAATAATATTCAATATTGCTGTTTATTAAACTTAAATTCTAAATCATTTAATGTCTGAATTATATAAATTAAAATTCAAAATTCAAAATAATACAAAGAAACAAATATTTTATATTTTCCTGAAAATTACAAGTGAGGCGGCGCCTCACTTGATTCACCCCCAAAACCATCACTGATACTTTTGATTGTTTTAATTTAATAGCCGGTTAAAAAAAAAATAGAAACGATTGACTACGATAAGAACCAAAAAGTTGGACAAAATGTTATCAAACAGTGATTTAAAAGTATAATATTATAAAACAATTAAAATATTAAATTAAGTCTTGAAATTGGTTTAAATCGGTTATACTTAAAGTATAATTGTTTATTCTAAACATTATACATTTGAAAATCTCTATTTTTGAATATAAATAAATTCGAAAAAATATAATACTCACGTAAAACGGCAATGTACACAAAATGTCAAAGAAAAAATAACAAAAATCACAAAATTATAAAAATTACGTATTACTAACTACACGCTCAACGTAATAACGCGACTGATGACTGATAACTGATTTAAGAGTATAAGAAATTAGTTATGTGTAGTCTCTTGGTGTGTCACTTGTAGCGCACTTTACGACGGGTTTGTATTAGCACTATAACTCGGCTATACTCGGGATGTTCGGAAATATTGTCGACTTATCGTAATTTCATTATCATTCACATTTCTTATCAAATATTTTTTGTATTTTTTTATTTTATTCAAACAAAATTCAACACTTGTGGAATTTATGTCATTAACTTAAAATACTAAAATGTTATATTTCAACATTACCTATGGCAATAGCTAAGGACAAAATACGTATCTTATAAGACAACCTGGTACAACAGGTATATAAACTAAAACAATACAATATTTGGAAGACTTTAAAATATTGACTATTGTTTATTGTTTTAAAAATTAAAATGCAAGGTATTTGACTGTATTATTATCATGTAATATCAATTATATTTATAACATGTCATATTATTATAGGTATTATAGAAATACATACCAAATATTTATTCAGCTGATAAAATGTTAATTTTCTTGGTAAACAAATGGAAATTTTATGAAGGGACCACAAGGTATATATTTTCAAAATGTAGAAAATAATTTTTATAAACAAACACAAACTTTTAAAATGATATTATATTCAAATATATGAAATCAAATATAATTTAAAATGTGAAATAATTTAATTAGGTACGTAGATTAGCAGACAATATTTTATCTTCCATAATAATAAATTATAAAATTAGTTCAACATAAATACATACGCTGTATTACTTAATAGTAAAATAAATTACTTAAATAGTAACATTATCACGAAATATACTTTACATTAGTCGTTATAGTCAAAGGATACCTACTATAAAAAAATAAAAAACTCACAATAGGTATCTGTTACCTATATCTATGTACTTATACTCTAACCGTAATATTAATGATGGGTTGGTATACCAAATATACCAAATATACCAAATATACCAATATAGAATTGTTGTTATTGTAGATAGACAAAAATCCAAAATGAATACAAAGTGTTAATAGCCGCAGGTATGAAAATTAGAATATACAATTTGTATGAATATGTATTTATAACTTTTCTAATAAATAATAATATAGCAAGCAGTTATTAGAATTGATCAAAATTTAATTACATACAATTTGTTAAAGTATAGGTATCTAATTAAATCAGGAATTACAAATTATAAGTACTTTTATTTTTAACAAATTTTATTTTTGAAAAACTATAATATTTTTGTGATGGTTTCTAATTAATATTAGATTAATATAACTTTAATAGTGATTTTTTTATGATACTTATAAAACAATAATTAATTAATTAAATCATTAATAAAATTATATTCAATTTAAATTATGTTTATTTTTTTTATTTATTTTTTTATTTTTATATTCTGTATACAAAATTTCTTCCAAAAGGAGTGTTTCGATTTCAACATAATATAGTACCTTATCTTTTAGCAAATTGGATCAAGATGATACTTTAGACAGGCATAGACCTTATACTAATAGACGGTACGTGGTAGTAGTTCCGGTGTCCAAGCGTGACGGCGCTGATCAAGGTAGTACACCGTACACCGCACATGCGCATTAGATGCATACAATACTCTGTATATTACTGTATATAATATTATAATATATATATATCACTGAAGCATAGACCGCACCACCCACCCGCATCCCGCCTGGATGTTCCGTCTAGTAGTATAAGGTCTATGTAGACAGGTCATTTTTCGATTTTCTCAATAGTTATTTAATGCAACGCGAAAAACCACCGGAAAATTACGAATAAAATGCTAAAAATTGGATTTTAATAATTTCTAACGCTTTGTTTATTACCATAGAAACGAATAAAAAATGATATTACTTTAATATTAATTCAACTTACATGATAAAATAAATAATAACAAAATATAAAATATCCAGACTGACAAACCGTCTCAGCTCAGAATCGTTTTTCTTATACAATGATATATTATCATTGAATTCAAGTCTAATACAACCATTATATAAGCGACAAACGATGGTTACTCACATACAAACTTGGACAAACACAACAGCATGCACACTACGCTGACCGCCGCCTCGCATATGAGGGGCAAATAATATTTTGAGTATTTTATATTATTATTATATTTTATTGGATCACGTTTTCAATCGTTTACAGGGGCGCCATTTGAGGGAGGGGGGCCAGGTGTGCATTCGCACACCCTGTAATTTTGTTGTCCACAATTGGCCTAGGCCTAATTAATACTATGGCCAGATAGCCTTCAGTTTGCCAATCTTTAATTGTGCATGCACCGCAGCTATTCACTGAGAATCATAAATAATATTATAATATTGTGTTCTTTCATTTGATAATTGATAAATTGATATCGGTATCACTTTATCCACTGGCACACACAAATATGTGTAAATGGTAAGTGGCTACTGACAAGGGCGGACTGGCTATTTTTGGCCCGTGTTGCAAAATTAATTAGGGGCCCGTAATTTTTTTCAAACCTACCTAAATTAGGAAAGAGCCCTTAGTTTTATAAGTAAATATAAAAAAAAAAAATGAGAATAACATGTTGTTAATTTGTAGAGATGTTGAAATATGTTATTTTATTTTTATTTTGTATAATACCGTATTATACCAGTATTATACCGTATACCGACTGTGGCAATCGGGGGCCCGGATCATAAATACAAACGGGGGCCCGGGGTGCTACTTGGTGTATAGCACCCTGGGCCAGTCTGTCCCTGATTACTTATAGACAAAAGACATACTAATAATAATATGCATCTATTCTATCTAAAAATATCTTTACTATCCACTATATACAGTATATACACAGAATCATAGGCGCAATTTCAATTTGAAAAAAAACTGAGGGTGCTTAAGCTCTGCATTTTCTTGGCATTTAAATTCAATTATAACTATGAAGCATTTATGATCTTTTTGAGCGAAAATGTTTTATGACAATTTAACATTGAAAAATTATAGTGCATTAGGTAAATTTTATAAAAATAAATACAATAGTCAATTTTAATTTATCAAAAATTTAAAACAACTTTTTTATATTTTATTCAAAAAAATGACAAATAAAGTATACTATATTAGTATACAAGGTGTAACAGATAAACAGAAATACTTGACAAAATAATAATGATGTTACTTAAACGTATGACAAAAGTTGTTAAAATTATATGATTAGTAAATAATTTAAGAAATTATATACTCATGTCAGCAAATTTCCAAAAAAAATATTTTGAAAGAAATTATTATAATAACTTACGTATACGTTCCAAATTCATTTAATCAAAAAAATATTGATATATCAAAAATTCCAAAAATAAACTACTTGACTTAGATAAATGTTTTTAGTATCAAAATTATTGTTTTTATAATCAGATTCAAAAATTGGCTATTTTGAATATTATACTTATCTAAAAAAATTGAAATCAAATTTTTTTTATTTTTTATTTTCAATGTTAAAAAATAAGTACCTAATTAAAATATATAAATAATTTTTTGTATAATAAATTTGAAACTATAATAAACTATTATAAACTATAATAAGTGACTATAAATTGTATATAAAAAACAATTTAAATATTGATAAGAACAAAAGTTATTTCAAAATTCAGTTAAATTTATTACATCCTGTATAGGATATTATACTATATAATACCATACGGCATACACAATTACACAGAATGTCGAAAACTTGGAACTCTTAAGTGAACACCAACTGACAAGTGATTCGTATATCGTAATTAGGTTTTTATCCGAAGGGAATGTTTATATTAGTTTTTATTACTCGCGATACTATTGCCATAGCGCTGAGTCGCTGCTGAACTTGACAACTGATAATAATATAACCGACCACAACGACCGGGTTTAGTAGAGACATTGGAAAATAATGATAAATGTTCTAAATAGAATTGAATTCGAAAAGCTGACAATTGTCGAGTTCATTATTTCATTCATTATACTCTGATACCCTCATGTCTGATGATAAACTGTTTTTTTTTTTTGTTGTTGTAAGGAGAAGTTTTGCCACATATACACATAAATTATTAGAGGGTGCTAATTTTAAAATTGGGGGTGCTAATACCCCCTAACCCCCCCCTATTTGCGCCTATGCACAGAATGTATGAACGGTAAAATGTAATGTGTTAACTATAAAAATATGTTTTTATTAAGTATGTTTTTGATACTGTAATGAATCTGTAATGAAAAACTGAAAACACTAGAAACGTTTTTTTAACGATTGGCCTGGAGGTGGGAAAAAATTGGCCTCTTTAATTGTTTGCACGCCTTAAAAAAAACTGAAATGGCGCCCCTGATCGTTTATAATGTCAAGAAATCACTGAGATGCGTTTTTGTCATAGACCATGATCAATAATCGTCTTAGCAACAAATAATATTAATGACTTTTCTTGAATAAATATTATCTAAGTAATAAATTAACAACTTTTGTCACTTTAACGACACGTCTATAAACATTAACTACAAATTCTGCCAAAAAAAACAATTTATAATATTGCAATTCAATGAATTTACTAAAGCAACATTACCTACGAGGTTTTAATTATTTTATGTCTTATAATATAATAAATGTAATCTATAATACAAAACTATTTTTAATTCATTACGAAAACATAAAAATTCATATTTCTTGTATGTTTTAGTCATTGAGCCATTTATAGGGAAAGGAAGTTTTTCTTTTGGATTTATTTGATTTATGTAGGTACCTTTATTTGTTCAATCCAGAAGTTTTTTAATTTAATACTATGGATAATCAAAAATATTAAAAAGTTAGACATATTATCATAAGGAAAGTCACATTGAGTGTTTATGAGCGTTTTAAGTCAGACATTGAAAACACACATGTAAATATTAATTGACTCGGATCTTATTTGGCTATAATTTATTCAAAAACGTATAACCATAAGTGACATTTTCACAAAATTTTATAATATTCTACGCATGATAAAATTTTCAAAATATTTTTAGCTATTTTAAACACTTGAAATTTTAGATTCTGAGCGGAGAGATGAATGCATTGATTTTACAATGATGTGTGTGTGTGTGTGTGTGTTTTTTTTTTATAACATAATAATAATAACTCGAAAAAGCATAATACAATAATTATAGAATACATATTTTGTTGGTTATAGTGTATTGTTGTAACATAATTATAATACCCACTGCTTAGCTATATTTTAAAATTTTGACTGGTTAGTATATATAAATTATATTGGGAAGTAAATTAAATAACATATCAAAAAGCTTAACTATCAATAGTTGGGTAGTAAAAATTCAATTTATTGATAGGTGGTTAGGTGAGGTTAGGTTAGACATTGGTGTGTATCCAAGCTTACTGTTTCCAAACCATTACACAATATTAAGCTTTATCAACGAAAAAGAAACAAATTACAACACAAATAAAATGAAAAGATCATATAATTTCAATTTTGAAATCAATTAAATGGAGAATTAATAATTATAATTATTATAATAGTATGCTATACTTTGTCTAATTATAAAGATGAACAAGCAAGGTGTAATAATACTTTTTGTTGGTGTATTTTTTATCCATGGGCCATTTCTGAATAGTAAGACCTACCTTTAACAATTTGCAATATAACTAAAATAATTCGCAAAAACAGATAATATGTTGGTACGTGTGTGCGTTTTTTTTTCTGTTCTGTCATCACGCCATCACGGTTTGGGACAGATCTCAGTGCTTTATATGCGTCTGTATATGTAAGTACATTTGTGTATACATTTTAACGTATCCACAACGGCGGCGGCAGTTGCCTCCCAAGAAAGTGGGTAGCCGCCTACACGGGCAGCCGTACTAAGTAGTAATACAGTATATCAGTATAATATTATATTCGCCTGTTGCACACGGGCACTGGCCAATCTCTTATGGGCACCACGGTCTTGTTCATAGACAAGTCTTGTTTAAACACCGAGGTACAATCCATAGTCACTTCAATACATAATTTAAATATATATTTTATTTATTTCCCTTTTACAATAGTTTACCTATATTTGAAAACACAATATATTTTATAATTTAAATAATATTAACCATGTATTTTCTCTTATTTTCAAGCAGTGCCTCCCTTGCCTCCCCGGTAAAACCACCACTGGCACTACCGAATCGGTAGAATACCTAGCGTGAATAGGTTC
This sequence comes from Acyrthosiphon pisum, assembly GCF_005508785.2. Lineage (NCBI taxonomy): Eukaryota > Metazoa > Arthropoda > Insecta > Hemiptera > Aphididae > Acyrthosiphon > Acyrthosiphon pisum. Next base: position 129,212,054 of record NC_042493.1, read on the forward strand.
ATGACGTGAATAGCTTAAGACTATAGGTAATCTAAATAGTGAAAGCTTCTAGTATCGACGAATAATATTTTTTGAATTAAAACACACATATCTAGCTTACATTATTTTAATATTTTGTAGATTAATAATACGTAATCTGCAGGAGGTAATATTAAATGAGTTCCCCTTGTTTATTTTAGTACAATAGAAAATGTCAATAGATTTATATACGTAGCTTTATAGTTTATATTAAGGCGCCCGGTGCCAATGTGATTTTGACCTCTGATAATGATCCTGTCCTGTAGAGTTAACCAAATTTAATAATTTTTTTTTTTTATTAATAGAGGAGAATATTCTACAGCCCGCATCGAACTCCTTTTTTCGATATTTTCATCTCAAACTTAATTATAAGTCTTTAAAAAAAAGACAATTTTTAGCTTTTTTTATAAATTATTTTATACTATTATTTAAAATAAAATACAAAATCAGAGATCGATGCGGGCTGTAGAAAGTCTTCTTCTTTCAGATAAAAAAATACTAATCAAAATCCGACAATTCTATAAAGCTTGAGAGTTATTCCCGTAAAGTAATTTTTTTCGATATAATACACCCTATCAACCACCCCTAAATAGTTATCGGGTAGTAGATTAGTGGAAAAGTCTTATAATTGAGGTAGCAACTAAAATATAAAATTTAATTTTGAAATTTTATAGAATTGTGGAAAATTTGAAAAACCGGCACCGGGACCCTTAATATAATTTTGATTACAACATCCGAATTGAGAATCTTTGACATCATTAAATTGTTGAAAACGAATTTCGGTGATTCACTTTTTTCGTGTAATTCTATATATTTTCAAATCATTATTCACACAGTTGAAATATTTCTTTTTTTTTTAATTTTATGAAAATTTATATTTTATGGTTTATTTTCGGAAAAATAAATATTTATCGTAATCGTATTGATTAATTTTGTTCTTTCGTTACTTTTGTGATTGTTATATTATTGATGTATGTTTGCAATTTGATAATTTTGTGAATTTCAATAGTTATAAAAATCAGAGGATACTAAGAAGTAACTTACATAATATATTATTTTTATTTCTATTGTTGAGGAACCATGGATATGGATATTATGGTTTCACGAAGGTGTAACGTGGTCGGAATAAATTACAATTTATCTCACTTATAATTACATTTTTCCTTTCAAATTTTTTATTTTCCTTAAGACTTAAATTTCCTCTTGAAACCTACAGTCCAAGAAAATTAATTATTCTAAATAAGTAGAGGATCTGAATCAATTTTTTATTTATGTTTTTACTTTTAGATGTTAAAAATTATACCTAGCTTACAAAAAACAGGTAGCTAGGTAGTTAAAATTACAGATTATATTATTATAGCAACTGTCCGCAAAATTAATTAGGCAGTGGTGGATGTTGTGATGGTAGGGGTGAATGCCTCTAACAACAACCTCAATAATTGGTTAAATATAATTAGTTTGAAGTTTCTATATAATATAGTGTGGTATAAGTACTATATAATACTATTATGTTGACAGAAGGGCATATAGTGTATAATAATTTTGTTGTCCCTCTTCCCCTCATCATAAAACCAATTTAAATAAGTCGAATACGCCACTGATTGTATAAAACCACGTCGATTGAAGCATTCAATTCTCCTAAAGCAATAAGTGAATAACGTTCAAATATTATTTATTACGGCGTACATAATATAGCAAGCATTTATACTAGTCAGCATATACGTCCTAAAATATTATAAAATGCTCGTGGAGGTTTAAAATAAATTACAAAATTATCTCAAAAGGAAAACCAAACGTTTTTAGAAACGGCATATGGCAAATGGCAGTGGCCAGCGGGGCGTCACACGTCGTATATAGTCATGCCGGGTGCTACAGCGCAAACATCGACATAATATAAGGTATTATCAACCGTTGTCTCCGGCTCTCGAAAATAATAATAATTTAAAATACACATAGGACACGGTACGAACGTGACCGGAAACCGAAAGTGAACAATATAGCTCGTGTAACGTCGTCCGGCTGACATGAGAAGACACGTCGGCTGCAGCTCATATAAATCAACAGGTATTTTCGACCTATGTCTCCGGTTCTCGAAAATAACAATAATTTCAATTACACGTAGGTTTTACTATAGTATGATCGTGACCCGAAACCCAAAGTGTACAATACCTCGAATGATGTCTTCCGGCTGCAGACATTCAAAGGTAGGTCATTTACAAGTCGCCATCTACAGTGAACATAATAAAATATAATCATACAAAACAATATATTGCTAAGAAAACATTCTTCGGACGTTTTTACGCGTTATAATACCATCTGAATAAGATGGATTATCTATATTCCAAATGGCCTCTCCGTATGTGTCCGTCTGGATCGTCAGGCGCCAACAAGTACAATGTTAGTCTTCAATGAGTCCATGTAGAATTTGTTAAGTTTCTTATCCAAAATAAATGATTCGTTATTATACGTGGCGTAAATGCTGTAGACTGACCAACACTTTACATTTTTATCCAGATTGTCTTCACGGAAAAAAATACTAAACTATTGTAGTTAAACAAAAATATATACTAAATATAACTATTTAATATGTCGAATTAATTATTATGCCTATATAAACATGGTAATGTTTACTATAGTTTATAGTTAACGTAGTTATTAATGTTTGAAATTGGAATTAGGTAACTGTTCCGGCGAGGAAATAAATTTGAGTGGACTGTATTTTTTGTACATTTGCTATATTCAATGTAGAATAAATATTATAATTTATTAATAAAGGTACTGTGACAGTAACCAAAATATAATAATTTATGTTAGTTTTGAATCGTAATAATAATGTGTATGAAGTCCATCTGTGCAAGTCTGCCCTGGGTGGGTCTTGCTTCAGAAAACTCTGTTGAACACGCACTGACTAGATTTGGTGCTCCGCACTCGTATTTATAAGCTTGGTTTCGCCCACTGTGTTGACTGCTGCTGCTGCTGCTGCGCCGTCTACTGCGTTTTGCCCTCGTAGGTCTTTGCTGGGGCCGGTCTCGTGTTCCATGACAGACCGACGGGCGCCCGCCAGTCCGGCGCCAGCCGAGTCATTCACAGAACACGGCACCGACGCGGCAGCTTATTTATTCATTTTCGCCGAATACGTGGGTCATTAAAACCGATTCGTTCTGAGCAATTTGTAACTGTACATTATTGCAACCGGTGTCCCTTGTGACCGAACCGGTCCGACCCGCGCCTTGCATGATACATAGATCCAGCCGCTATACGGTCGTACGTCTCCCGATGTCAAACGTGCTTGGTGCAGCGTTTTATTCGTGCCTATCGGCTCACGATAGTGCCGACCGACTGTACTCCGAATCTCATCATATTATGCATAAACAAATAGTTGGCTGACTGCCCAGTGTGATATCATTTTTAAAATAACTATATTACCCTTAAGGAAGATTATGATGACATCGGAAAATACTTCGCGTGGCACGAACAGTAACTAAAAAATATAGTTAAAATCTAAAATAGTTCACTAATGTTAATAGTTAAGATAAATATAATACTAAGTATACAATACTAATATAATATATAATAGCTAAAAGGATTATAGAATTAAGTATAATGTATACTATAACATTGCTCGGGAAAAAAGCAATTTTCTCGATTGATATTCAATAAATAAAGTCGTTTCCAGTGTCTAACTGTAAAGTCGTTAAATGTTCTGTACTTGATATTCGCGAGGTCCGATGAAAATGGGACAGTTTTTTTAGTTTTAAACGAAATAACTTGGCACGTTAGAGTCATTAGTCATTACCCAAAAAAAATATTAATTATTATAATGCAACGAAAACATTTTATACATAATCGATTGTAGATTAGGTACGTATAATATGGCAAGGTTCCAATTTAATATACTATATACATTTGGGGTTGGCAAAAAAATAAACGTTACGATTCGGTCACCTATAGGGATAATGAAATTAAATAATAAATAATTGTGTTACGTATGATATTACATGAAGGTCAACACTGCACATTAATGATAACAAGCTTCCCTAACCTAACACCACGTACTCTACATTGTATGATACCTGATGGACGCCCTCGACCATGTCATTGCTTACTTCACTATCATTATCAGCGTGCTTAACTACATATGTTAAATAAAACAAATTGAAAAAAGGATGTCCAGTATAACATAAATTACCACTGATTTCACATTATCACGGATTGCTAGACACTTAAACTTTAAACGTACCTGTCAAAGCGCTAGCTTTTTCTCCAATCCATACCACTTATCCTTATCACAAACCCTTATCAAACTTTTAACTTTTAACCGACAGGCGCGAGTCTTAAAATTCAAATTACGAAAATAAACTACATTGTAGAGGGCCTTAAGAGACTCGCTGAATGTGGGTATCGATTTTGGAGGTAGTTTAGTAGAGAGGAGAGTCCGTATCTAAAATCATGTCCATGGTTGCCCATCGTTTCTCCTCCATATACGGGGGCACATCGGCTAGTAGTCGGTCAACAGTCTTGTAAAGAATTTGAGTAAAAGTATTCAAATACTTTTTTCCGAATTGAATACTACCTTAAATACTTTTTTTTTACTATTGAATATTTTTTTCTTTAAATTCTTAAGCGCCAAGCATTATTTCCATTCAATATCACTAATCCTTATCACAAATCCTAAACTTTCGTCTTACAACTGTCGCTACTTTTATAATTCAAATAACTCTTACTCCAAAATCCGTACCCACTCTCAGCGAGTCCAACGGGTCCCCGAGTTTTACTTAGAGCTAGTATTATTATAAATCATGAACATTAATTATATTCTTTAAAAAAAATATAATATTGGCCCATGATATGATTCTTTTTGTAAACACCAATGAGTTGTATCCCGTATTCCCGTATATCGGCCCGTATCGGCCGTAATCCAAGGTAATTTATAGTGGTGACATATAGGCGAGAAACGGTGACTAGGTATAACATGGGCTGGTGGATATTATATTATGTTGTTATAGTTATCTACAGAATGCTATTATGTGGGATATCTCTCTGTTGGACAGCGTTGGAACAGGTCGAATCCTTAGAATAACATTATACAATATTTTAGGAGCTGTAGTATATATAGGTACTTGTGTTTGATCCTAGTCTGTCCACCCTCTTGCAGTATATTTTCTTTAGCTCAACAGCATTCCAGGAACCCGACCTTCGGCAAAACATAATATAACAAACACGAGGTTACCTATACATCGGACGGAGTGCATACTATAGACGGACCGCCCGAGTTGTTCATTGTGAGCAACGAATTTATAATATACTAAACATTCACGAGGTCATCCAAATATGTGAATTATATATTATTATAATAATATTATAGTTTAAGCCAACAGGCCGCAAAGCGTACAATGACAAAAGTCCCATCCCTGACGTCCGAATGCCTATATAGTGTGCGCCACTAACCAGAGGATTTACTAAATTATTATACTACTATAAACTGCTAATAATTAAGAAGAATTATATTTATTTAGAATATCTATAATATAAATAATTTTATTTCGACGAAATGGTTAAATGTGTATGAGAAACTGTTATGTCATCGTAAAATGTTAGAAAATAATTTGTTTATGGGTACTAAGTATGATATAGTTCATTATCTGTAGCAAAAGTGTTTGGATGTGTTTTTCGCTCTATCGCTTATATTTCAAGTTATTAATATTTCAATTATTCTAAATGCGCCAATCTTTTTAATTACATATTTAAATAAAATGCAGGTAAATTTTTAAATATTGCGTCGCAATGTACCTACATGCAATGGTCGTTTTATAATATAATTAATGCTATTTAATATTAATGCATGTAGAATTCCTTTGAAAATGAGATTCTTTGATTGACCGAAGCTGCAGGTGAACTTGATGAACCAATGCCATCTAAGCGTAGAAGATACTGGGTCCATTCACTAATACTAGTCGGGAGAGTGATATACGATTTACAACCTTTTTCAACGAAATAAAAAAAATTATTATGACATAAAATATACAAAATATACTAGTTATAACTTATAAATAAATTAAATAAGTATATAAAACTAGCTGCCCGGCCTGCCTCCAGAAGAAATTAATTTTTTATAATTTAATTTAAAAACATAAGACTATTTTTAGGCTATACAAATAATATAATATAATTACATATTGTAGTTATTGACTATTATTATTGCTAATTTCTGAAAATGTTATATCGTACGTTTTGAATTCAACCACTGGAGTGGTAAATTTTATTCTTTTTATTATAGAATAGAGATAAGGAAGAAAAATATATAACAATTAATTATTTGTTCAATGAATAATATATATTTTGAATGGAAAAATGCAAGTACAAGCAAATAAATAAATAATTAATAATAAATAATAATAATAATAATAATAATAATAATAATAACAATAATAAATAAACAAACAAACCGGTTTCCTTTGTTTCCAAAATCAAGTTAGATTCTTATATATACATAGATAAATACCCTACCCATGTAAAAATTATATCTATGCAACTTACAATGAAGCGAGTGCTGCTGAACCATGTTTTTACTTTTTTATATCTGTTATGTTACTACTTATTAGGTATCTATTATTAATATAATAGTTCTTATTGTTTGATTATTAAAATAAATCATATTTATTGTAATTAATCAATATGATTTAGGTATACCAGTTAAAATAGTGATTAAAATATTTATAATATACTAACGGTAAAATTAAAGTTCTGCTCACTATATTTTGGATAATTTAAATAATAATTTAATGTATTTATCAGTGGCGGCTCGGGGGTAAAATAGTTAGTGGTGCACATTAATAAAATATATATATTGTAATACTTTATGTATAGCAATAATTAATTATAAATTAGGTACATTATAAAAACTGAACTTTATTAATATATTTATACCTAGTATTCTTACATAATTATTAATTATAATTTATAATATATATTTTTCGTAAATATACTTATATTTCCAGTATTATAATATTATAGTAGGTATTTATAGTATTAGTAAACAATGAAAAATAGATCATAATTATTATATTAGTATAGAAATAATATTCCAACGTTGTTGATAAAAATAGTTCTAGTTTCAAGACGTGTTACAACGGTTCGTGATAGTGGGAACGTCGGGAAACGACCGCCACCCATCACCCGATATACAAGGCGATGCCGCTGCCGTTTGTATAGTCGTGAGCACAAATCATCTGTGAACAAGTGCCCATGACGAATACATCATTTTGTATGCGAGTAGTGGAAATGTAAATGTTTATGCACATGCGCGAACTGAGCATATTTTCACTAGTCGAACTCTAATTAACAAGTAAATAAAATACTGTTATAATGAGTGAAAAGAAAATCAAATAGCAGAAGAATAATCATTAAGGTCATAAAAATTAACACTTTTTTTTAAAATTTCAATTTTGTCTGGAGTGACCTGTAGGGTCTGAAACTGAGTATGTTTGTAAACAGCTCAAAATAAGTAAGGATCTTTTGAAAATGTTATGCTGTATAGAAAATACTAATATAAACATGCAGTCAACCTATTAAATAGTTATATTTACTGTATTTTGTTTAACTATAATAATTTAATATTTTTTTTCCGTGAAGACAATCTGGATAAAAATGCAAATTGTTGGTTAGTCTACAGTTTTTAAAAATAAATCTTAAATTGGATTATTTATGAAATTATTCTTTGGTCTTCCTTTTTAAAAACCCAACGAGGTTAATAACTATTTTTATGAAAACCTTATAATGGCTATAAAACCGTACTATCAAAGAATAGAAAATTTTAAGATTATTTTGCAAGTGTTAATAAGTAAATTTCAACCGTAGATATGCGCCGAAATCTCAAAATCATTAATGCGTACCAAGAACGCATTCATCGTATCCTAATATTTTTGAGTTAGTAGAAATTGACTCATTTTATAAATTCATTAAATACACATTAGAACAATACATAATGTATAATATTATATAGTTAATATTTTTAACCGCACCATTTATATAAATGACCGTATTCAGTCTGTAAAAACGAAAAGAAAAATATGTATGTATTAATAAATTATTAACCAGCAACTCGTACGTGTCGTGAAAAAATCAATGACCCAACACATCGGACGTGTTGTGCAAAAACCACGGAAGCAACTCGGATCAAATATTATAATTTATGGACATAATTGGAATGTGCCAATAATATTGTAGAATGATAATCGGCATTTGGAAATTATGTTGTTTCTGAAATAATTCTGTTTTGGTATAGATATATTAAGAAAACGTGATACCCGCATGTGTTGTCTCCGTCTAACAAGTGCGTAACATAGCAAATTTTACGCATGTGTAAGACGGAGACAACACATGCGGGTATCACGTCCTCTTAAGTCATAATCTGCACTTTCCCCAGATATACCTAGGTTACTGATTTTAGGGATCTAATATTTTATAACTATTATACTGAACACACGCCAAGTATAAGGATGAATCATTTACTTTGGATAAGAAGCTTAACAAATTCTACATGGACTCATTAAAGATAACATTGTACTTTTTGGCACCTGACGATCCGGACTTATATTATGCGAGCTAGACGGACACATACGGAGAGGCCATTTGGAATTTAGATAATAGATCTTATTCACATGGTATTACAACACGTACTAACGTCCGAGTTTCATTTAACAGTTAAATTTCAGAGAAAAATAGCAGCTAATATGTTTTTTTAGCGATATATTTTTTTGTATTATTATATTTTATTACGTTCACTGTAGATGGCGATTTGTGAATAACCTATCCTTGAATGTCTGCAGCCGGACGACGTTATACGAGCATTGTACACTTTGGGTTTCTGGTCACGATCATACTATACAACGGCCTATGTGTATTTGAAATTATTGTTATTTTCGAGAGCCGGAGACGACGGTCGATAATACCTTTTGTTATGTCGATTTGTGAGCTACAGCGCCCGGCACGCCTGCAGTATATTACGTTTGACGTCCCGCTGGGCACTGCTATTTGCTATATGCCGTTTCTAAAAACGTTTGCGTTTTCCTTTTGAGAGCATTCTGCAATAATATTAAACCTCCACGAGCATTATATAATATTTTAAGAAATACATTTTACTGACTAGTATAATATTTGAACGTTATTCGTTTTTTGCTTTAGGAAAATTGAATGCTTGAATCGACGTAGTTTTATACAATCAGTGGCGTATTCGACTTATTTAACTTAGTTTTATGATGAGCGGAGGAGGGAAAACAAAATTATTATACACTAGGTTATGCCCTTCTGTCAACATAAATGTATTATATAGTATATCACACCATATTATATAGAAACTAGTTATATTTAACTAATTATTTAGGTTGTTTGTGTGTCAAGTTTTTTTTTTCACCTTCGGCAAGCAATCTCGTGTTCAACAATGAGTACTATCCTATATAGTTATTTGTTATTTCAAAGCCGCGTTATCATTTATTTACCGCGTGCAGTTCTCCCGTTATCATAATATATACGTTATCACATTACCGTGAGCAGTTATAATTAATATATAAACATAGATATACACTTTATATATTATTTCCAATTTATATGTGTTAGGAATACCGGCTCCGTAGTTGTACAATTATTATTAAAATATGTGTTGATATAATAATTTATATATCGTATTATGATACTTTATAATGTATAGTCCACCACTCACTTAAGCTCGTTCGCCGACGTATTTTTATAAAACTGCAAAATAAACATTTTTAGGTACTAATAGCTTTCAGCTGCGCACACCGCTCTGCTCTGACGCCATATTGTCATTAGGACCAATTGCCTGTAGTCTTTTCGCTTAAAATGACAGTTAAAGGACAAAATGTACATCCATCCGACGGCGCCTATACACAAAACAGCTGCCGTATTGTCATAAGGACCCATTATCTATAGACGTAGGTACATGCAATTTTCACTGGTTGCTTATATTTCCATTTTCTATACATAATAAAATTTTAAAAATATTTTGATTTGTTTTGAACTGTTTAGGGACATTTTCAGTTTCCAATTGTATGAGATTTTTTTCTATTAATGTCAATAAAACTTTATTTGTTGAGTAAAAATACTTGAAAATTTAATATATGGCTCCTACTATATTGTTACATTGACATTTGAAAAATATTTAAAATCCTTAGTCATAGTTTTTTTTTATTAGCATTAAAAGTTCGAAAATTGACAAAATATGTAAAAATCACGAAAATTAGCAAATTATTTTGAGTTAAGAATTCTTAAAAATTTCTCTTTTAAAATCTAAGATTTGAAAATGTATTACAAGATTCCACGTAATATTGTCTACCTTCATTAAACAAAAAATGTCTACAAGAAAGTCAAATTAATTTTTATGAACGTTTGAAATTCATATTTCTACAACATTTGATATTCGCTTGATTTCTCAATTGACGATTTTCTTATTTTATTGTTATTAAAAAACGAATAGCTGTAGATACTTAAAAATTTCAATGAATGTATAATATGTTAGCATTTTCTATATACGATAAAATTTTGAAAATAATTTGACTCTTTTTGAGCTGTTTACGGACATACCAATAGTCTTATCATAACTTATAATTACAAGATATTCAATTAATTAACTATTAACCTAGTTTCAAACCACTGAATCTATAAATAAATAGGTCTATCAATTAATATATATATATATATATATATGATTCGTAAGATTCTTTGTTTTCATTGTTTTATACGCAAATTTAATCACAAATAAAAACAACTCAATAGGTACTATAATAATATATTTATTGATATTATTGTTATTGATAAATTAATTTTGTATATAGATATAATTTAGTAGATTAGATTGGCATAATATTATGACTTTAAATTACTGTTTGATATAAAACAATTAGTATTTGTAAATTATTAATTAAGATACGTATAGTTTTATATTTTATAATCTTGATAAAAATCGAATGAGTCAACGAATCAGTAATGTCTGTTGGTGACGTATTATACGAAAACAATATTATTTTAACCGAAAAAAAATTTAATGAACTATAACAAGTTAAGTTACAACAAGACAAATTTGAATTTATTAGTTAAAAAAATTACTTTTTTATTTAAGTTTAGCTCGTTGTCAAGTTAATGCCAACCTTTTCTTGACACAACACGATCTAATAATTGTTATTAACTTTACCACCTTTGCTATTAATATTACGTTGTGGACAATATAATAAATATTAGTAAATAAAACTTTTTTACATTAATATTTTATTGGATTATTAGGGTCCAACAATTTCGCAAGATAGGAGTTTGATAAACGCTGCGGGTCATGTACGAACAACATCTTTTGTTCATGCTGCCCTGCATAATAATGCGGCACCAGTAATTTGGTAAGTGTAATCAAAATAAATAATTGTACGAAAAATAAAGTTTTTAAATATCTAAAAAAAGAAAATAATATATTTTTGATTATAGTAATACTGTCTCATACTCCAACATTGTACCTAGCCAATATAATATGGCAACTATGTCATTTTCGTCTTCACCGTTAAGCCCTGTTCCTCAAACTATTCAGGAAAATTTTCTTTGTCGAAATCACGAATATGAATTGACGAGAATACTGGATCGTCCGTTTGCGCATGACAGATCTAATCATCCTGTATACAAGGTAAATGATATTTAATATTTTAAGATTGACTGTACTTATTCTAACCTAACCCTAGAATAAAATAATATATAATTTCAAACCTTTAAAAAAAAAATCTCGAAAACTTTATATATAAAAACAAGTACCTACCTATATATTTATTCACAAAAATGACATTGTGCATTAACTTCAGCCAATTTTGTATAACACAGATAAGTTAATAATGTTCAATAAATAAACATAAGATACTATGGGTTAAACATTAAATTTATAGTATTATATTTTTATTGATTATGTTTTATGTTTAAATGTAACAATCCATGTTAATAGATATTAGTTTCTGAAGGCTGATAGTTTCAATTAGTATAGAATTTCTCTCAACTAAATGTACGTACAGAACTTATACTTGTTACTTGGAAATTAAGTTTTTTTTTTTTAACTTAATATTTGTGGACTATTTATCCACTCCTTACAATTATTTCAATATTTATTATTTAATCAATACCAGTATAACATATACGTTTTATTTAGTAAACTATTTCAATGTTTATTATAAGTAAAATACAATATACATTTAAGTAGTCTTTTTTTCTCTCTTTTTGTTATACAGTGTTTGTTATATTATATAATATAATTATACTCTAATTATATTTTCGTAATTAAATAATAAAAAAATCTTTAAATTAAAAAAAATAATAATAACAGGCCTGAATATTATTAAATTAAACGCAGAGTAGTATTTACAGAAAAAAATACTATTTAAACTTAGGTATTTGCTACATAAAATATTGAATAATCATTTTTTAATATTATTATAATACCTAATATTAAGTGTATAATACTTACGGCCGTTTGTATTTAATAAATATATATATATATTATAAATATTTATATATATTTAACACAGATCCAAAATGCAAGACTTCAAGGTAGAGTAATACAATACGTAGTACAATGCAGGGGTGGTTTGATATTGTTTAGTTGGTGGTTCGAGAATAGTTAATACCACCCACCTATCAAAAAGTTATATTAGGTTCAAAAACTTACATAAAAATGTTACTTCTAATTGTATTGAAAAAAAAATCGTGTACACACTCTGGTCCTGCACAGCAATCAACAACTACTGTTAAATTCAAATATTTTGCGCTGCACCATATGATATACATAATATTGTATTGCATTTTTCTACTCTATTTGTATTATAATGAGCATAATCCTTTTACAAGTCATTGCATATTAAATGCACCATCATAATAGCTTGTCGAATTTTGCCTCCAATACAAGTCATATTTGTCACATATGTACCTACTTTGCAAAATAAGTTATAACTACATCTCGTTTCCAATTGAAATTACAGTTCTATCAACACAATATAATCATTCTTTTATGAACACGTCATTTGAACAACACACTTATACATAAAATAAAATTGATCAAGCTTTGACACATCACGTGTGCTCAGAGTAAAAAGGTTCTATGTTTTTTTTTTCAAAATTCACTTTTGAAAATATTCCTTATGAGTTTTCAATGGCGCATGTTTTAAGCTAGAAATTAGTTTGATATGAGTAATAATGAATGAGATACACAAAGCAAAAAGGATCTATGTCTTCAAAATTAACATATTTGTTTTGTTTTTTAATGTATTAGATAGAATCTTTTTTCTCTATAACTTTTTTTGAGGATAAAAATGTTCTATATTGAATAACCAAAATATTATCAATAGTTATTATGTATAGACATATTGATATTATTGTGTTATAAAACATTACATGGTGTATATTGATGTAGATAATTGTCTTCATATTAACTTTTGTTCTAACTAGACTATAAATTTTATAGAATCTTTAAAAAATATAAACTTAGCTATATCAAGTAAAAATAATCCAAAAATAACTAAAGAAAAAATTCAAAATATTATAGATAATTTATACAAATGTATGCCCGAAGATGAAAATACGTTAAAATTTAATTTTGCATCACAGTATTATACAGTAACAAATATTTCATACTAATTTGTTTAACAGGTATAAAGAACATTTTAAATAAAAAATAATACACACACATTATTCTTAAAATTACGTAGCTCAGTATCTTATAAGTTAAAAAATATTGTTTTGAATTTTAATTCTATTTTATTTTATTTTTATGAATTCAATTGGTATTAAATGTATTTAATATTGCATCACAGAATTATACATTTATACAGAATAATTTAAATAAAAAGTGATTTAAGAAAATATTACGTCTTACGTCTTAACCAAATACTTCAATATAACGTTTTACGGTGAAAATTCGTAAGTGTCTCTGCTTCTCCTATTTAAAATCATCATTTTCCTCCCACTACTCGTGTTATAGTGTTCGGGATAGGTTAATAAATTGAATCGATCGTTTTTTTTTTTACAGCGAGCAGTTGGCCTTGTTGCGGTCAAACGGATGCCACTTGTTGATGAACCATGAAAACACACCGTTGGCCATGCTGCAAGGCATCAATAATGTTTTGCTGCAGTTACAGACATTGGTGTATAAGAATAATGAAGAAATACAACAACACCATTCTGGTCTTTTAAAAAGAAAAAAACCAGGTTCAGAATGTGCCGGGTACGGGGGAAGCCGACCTGGCTGCCAAAAGCCGGTGGCGGGTAGCAGCAGTGGTTGTGCCACTTCCAGTTTCCACCCACGCCACCACAACTGTATTTTACTCTGCGACAGATGTCAACAGAAACGATTGGTTTAACGCCGGTATTCTTCTGTCGCAATCGCCGTACCCGCATCACCCACCAAACTCACAGATGTCCAGACCTACCTGAGCCGAAACAACTGGCCTCCATCCCCACCCAACATGTAAGCACACTGCTACAACTTAAAGCAGCGTAGGTAATCTTAGAATCTATGCAATGTGCACTGGTCGTCATTCCCCGTCGTCACTTATAATTTTTTTGGTCTCGTTATTCGCGTTTTCTTTTATTATTCTTTCCACTATATTTTAGCGTGTTATTATTATTTAATATTTATTATTTATCATTCCTGTCCAATTATGATTATGTTTTGATTAGATCGACCACCGACAACGAGATTCTAACACTGTACACCAGTATATTCTATTGTGATTGGGTGTTTTTTTTCCTATAAATAGTACGTGTTTATAGTACCTACATGATAATAATAATATGATATGTACAAACACAAATAATATTTTATTTTCTTATTGATTAAACACTGGCTATTGGGTGCAATAATATTCATCTACACTATTCCGTGTATTGTATATATATTAATTTACTATTACAATAAAATTATAAATTTAAATGTCATGATCATTTTGATTATGTTCTATTATTTCATTTATATTTGTATTTATTCGAAGAATTTATTTGAATATTAGTTTTTTATAATATATTGAATAGTGAACAATTAATTTCAATTAATTAATTGATTATACTATATTATACAATATACATATATTAACTATACCTATAATTTATATAACATAATGTTATTCCGGCTCATTTTATTCGATGGATATCTTCTCAGTTTTGGATTTTAGTATAAAGTGTCTTATACTATATTATTCGAAATTCAATGTGTCAGATCCTAAAGTAATATGCATTAAATCTGAGTTTCTATCATGCAGGAATCCGAGCTTTAATAGTTTTTAAAAGCAGTGTTCATCCTGTAGGCAAAGAGAAGATGTCGAAGACTATGAGATGGCTGTTTTAAATCTCAAATGAGACGACACATTATAATATCTATGATTGGGCTTATCGATAAATTGTAGAAAAAAATAAAAAGCGATATCTATAAAATATCGTGGCTCAGTGGTGTATGAGAAATTGAGAAACCACTATGTAATTACTAATTATGTAACATAAAAGTTACAATAGTAACATTTAAACCATTCATATTGGTAAAATACGTTTTTTTTAACCAATTAAGAGATAGTGATATGTCATACCTGTCACAATTGCCTGCTGCACAATTTTGGTATATATTAATACACCTAGTTATAATATAGTATTTAATATTGTACATATATATAATACATACTAGTGCAATTAATGGTGTATAAACAACGAAATAAAAATATTACAAACTTATGTATTTCTGGAAAATAATTCAAATACAGTTTTTTTTTTCATAAGTAAAACATATTTTAGTAAAAAAAAATCCCACAAAACACTTAAAAATACCTATAATCTTAAAATCACAATAATCATTTCCACACAATAATTTTTTTTCATAAATTACAATTACAATAATAATTTTAAAATATTCATATCAATAATCAAAAATATATATGTATATCATTGATTCTTTAATATTTTATTAACATAAGAATAAAAAAAATTGCTTTGCTCAATACACTTTACAGCACCTTGGAAAATGTTTGAAACAATCAGTCATCGGCAACCGGCTGAAACATTACATTCACATTATGAAGACAGTAAATTGTATATTATATTACTGTATAGTCACGTGTGTAAAGAATAACAAAAAAAAAAAATTGTAATAATAATAGATAAATAATACAAATTTCAAACCTGAGGTTCTGCGTATGGTCCCGTACGATCTATTCGGTGCATTATATCGAATGCTACCCTGAAAAAAAATGCACGCCATTCACTTAGCAATGTTTCGTTGATCATGGAATCGTCCAACAAAATCTCAATTTTTCTAAGGGAAACTTCGCGCCATTTAAATAGTAAATCGATATTTAATTTTGATAAAATCAAATCTGGCGGGGATGACGTAATGATTATTTTAGCAGTTCCAACTGGTTTTTGGACTTTCATTTTTTATAATTCGCTGTAACAACCATATAACATATTTTTTTTAGATTAATATAATACAAATTTATAGGTTTAAATAATCGTATGTACAATAAGTTAATGTTCAAATAACATCGTTGTTCCAACAATAGTTCTTTAATCAATGGTCATGAAGTAAGCCCCCAACTTTGGCCGATCCACTTCAAACCAGCACCAATATTTAGCAAATTAATTGCAAATTGGTTTTTAGGATTTGCAAATCAAAATTGTGATTTCGGAGAATTTTTTCGCAAATTTCGTCAGTCTCTCCGATTAATCCAATCAGATCCAAACTAAAGTCAATATTTAACAAATCAATTACAATTAAAATAATATAATAAAAATGTTGAATAACTTGGATTAAAAATATCAAATATACACTTATTATTGAATATAGTGTTTTTATTTAAAATATAGATAATATTCGCTAAATATTGACTTTAGCTTGGATCTGGTCTGAATAATTGGGTAAACTGACCAAATTTGAAAAAAAAATCGGCAAAATTACAATTTCTATGAGTTTGGGTAGTTGTGCAAATGTTTATATTAGGAACAAATGTGTACAGATGAAATAACAATCGATAGGATATTTTTTGACCTATTTATATAATTTGGTGGTACTGGGGTAACGGACCTAAAAAATTTGACAAAATTACAATTTTTATGAGCAAATTCTATAAACTAATTTGTAATTATTTGTAATTGAGTTACAAAATATTGAAATTGTTTTGGATTGGAAAAAATGGGGGGCAAAAATTGAAAAACAAAAATGTTTAAATACTCGTTTTTTTATATGACTTTTGAATGTGGGAAAGTCGATTTCAAGTAGACTTGATGACGAATTCAAATCTGCTTACAGAATTCTTATCGCTTCATTAGATCAATTGGTAGTTTGGCAAAAAAACCCGTCTAAAATACTATGTCGCGCGTGTGTAAGACAAAAACAGAAAATCAGGGTATCGAATCCCCTTAAGAGGACGCCACATCCGCATTT
>NC_042493.1:129229584-129249019 GCF_005508785.2 Acyrthosiphon pisum
TTCTTACCATCAAGTTTTATTATAGGTCGATTCACTCTAATTGTTAAGCTAACGGCATAAAACGTAAACTGCTGAGCGTAAATTTGCTATGTTACGCGTTTATAAGACGGAGACAACAAATGCGGGTGTGCCGTCCTCTTAAGAGAAACACTAATTGTACAGCGTTTTAAATTTAAACGTATATTTCACAGTAAATATTTCATTTGTTTTCATAATAATTGTAAGATTTTAACAAAATTACATTTAAAAACACGTAACCCCTACCTAATCTTTTTTAAAATGTTTAACATTTATGCATACCAAAACCTAAGTTTTGTTGTTTGAAAATAAAAAAATATTTGAGAGTAATTTATTTTTTTTTTAAATATTTTGTTAGGGCATTAGAGCTAGATAGTATTTTAAAATTGGTTTTTTATTATCAATTCAGAATTCAAATATACGGTAAACGCACGAAAATATTTTAAATTGCAATTTCAGAGATTATTGTAAACGGCCCATTTAAACGGAATTGATGGATTATTATTATTGTAATATAATATAGACCATTTAAATCATGTCATATTGTCTTGATTATAGGTGCCTACGCGCCTGTAGGGAAGACCATATTTTAGGTATTTTAGAATACAGGTATTATACTGCTATTTGGTAATAATTTACGTCATTGCCGGAAATACCATGCCCTGGCCCACAGTAATTACCAAAAACACCGTATACATATATAACTTAAAATTTAATTAATCTTACTTTTAATTGCAAACGTAATTTTTAATATTTATATACAGTTTTCCTGGGTTGAGATACTTCTAAATTCATTGAAAATACTGTTTACTGGGGTACAGAAAATATCATAAAACCAAAAATATCACGTAGATACCGGAAGTTAACAAAAAGCGTGTACCTGTATCGAAATTTGAAACAACGCCGTATTTACATGCATGTACTTATAGAACGACCGAAAAATTGTGTACCTATGCAAATTATAACTAGTAAAAAAAACATGTGCGAGAAGTAGCACCTATATACATATAAAAACACAAAAATCCACAACCTTACAATGAAATAAAATATATTAACCAGGTGTCCATAATCATTTATTTGTCTACTTACCGATTGTTGAATGGAAACTGTATGTGTATGGGGAAAACGTTCGGTGTTGGTGTGTCGTCTATCGATGGTCTCTTAGCGGATAAATGCGGCCTGCGAGCGGTTCTACACACAAATACTTATAGAACGCCGGAAAATTGTATAGGTACCTACGCAAATTATAACTAGTAAAAAAAACCATGTGCGAGAAGTAGTACCTACATACAAATAAAAACACAAAAATGCACAACCTTACAATGAAATAAAATATATTAACCAGGTGTCGATAATAATTTATTTGTCTACTTACCGATTGTTGATTTGAAACAAAATGTTTATGGGCAGAACGTGCGGTGTTGATGTGTCGTCTATCAATGGTCTCTGAGCGGATAAATGCGGCCTGCGAGCGGTTCTACACACAAATACTTATAGAACGCCGGAAAATTGTATAGGTACCTACGCAAATTATAACTAGTAAAAAAAACCATGTGCGAGAAGTAGTACCTACATACAAATAAAAACACAAAAATGCACAATCTTACAATGAAATAAAATATATTAACCAGGTGTCGATAATAATTTATTTGTCTACTTACCGATTGTTGATTTGAAACAAAATGTTTATGGGCAGAACGTGCGGTGTTGATGTGTCGTCTATCAATGGTCTCCGAACGGACAAATGCGGCCTGCGTGCGGTTCAGATGTAGGTACGGAGAATAATGACGAATACACTGAAAACGAGATTCGAATCGCTCGTCAAGTTTATACGATGATCAATATTAAAGGTAGCGCTCGATACTGCGGCATATACCCCTACCGCCCAACCATCGGCGGTTAACCCCCCCACCCCCCCCCGGCCACGAAATAATTTTTGCTATACTAATAGGTGGGAAGCAGCCTTAAAAAAGTTGAGACTCGCTGATAACTTAACTTAACCTTATAAATAATAAATTATTTTAATTAAAATTTCCATTGAAATATTATATTTTATAATTTTGGATTTGTCAATAAATTAAAAACGTGGTTTGTAGGTTCTATTATTTTATTTACATTTACTTGAAATTCAACTCATTTTCAAAAGCTTTTATCAACATGATTGTCTGCTTTGTAATAAATCAAAGTCAAAAATTAATCTATGTTGACGTGTAATACCTATACAATATTACCTAAAATACATAGGCACAATTTTTTTTTTATAAGCATTTAAAGATCGAATTTTGACAACATTTATCAAATTTAAAATTGAATAATTATTTTTTAGTTAATAGTTTATAAAATAGGATTTATAAAAGGATTGAAAATTTAAAACAAGATTCCACGTATGTAGTTAATTCTGTTACCAAAAAATCTAAAAAATACATAAGGACAGTTTATTTTTATAGTCATGTTAAGTTTAAATTTGGACTAAATTCCATATTAAAAAAAAAGGAATAACTTTTTTTAGTTTTTTTCTTACGATTGTAAAATATTATTTGTGGGTCTTTGAAACTTCTAATGTATACTATTATAATATTATATCTATGATAGTATCACGGTGTGGTTTTGATGTATAACGCGTTATAGGTACCTAATAAATGTTGTGATATGATTAATTTGGAATTTATTACAGGTACCTATTATAGGTCAATTTTTTTTTAATACCATAGATCAGTATATAATAATATGTTGTATACCTAGTCTGACATGCCGAACATTATTGGTTCCACGCACAGCTTCCTTGCTGACTATTATTTCAGAAGAGTAAAGTTTATCCGAGTGGATCTAACTATGTAGTAATTGTAGGACGATGTACAATTTTTGAGTCATATTTCAAGGGTATAATTGCCGAGAAACCACCAGAAAATGCTAGATATTTAAGTTTTTATGTATAAATAATTCAAATATCTATTTTTATACACTTAATATTTAGTTATTGTTATTATTATGCTGGGTTGCATAAACAATTTATTAAATTGAATGGTTCACTAACAATTTAATGGACCAATCGTGGGCCACTAGATCTTGTTTAAGGGAACATTAGCTCACTATTGATTCATTAAATGTCTTGTGCAAACAAGTGAAGTTATAACTGAATATAAATTAAATACATTGGGTTCGTCGTTTTTTTAAACATGAATTCAATAATTACAGAGTATTAATGGAATGTACATACACTGACAATTTTGATAAAATGCACTCAAAAACAAAAAAAAGAAGATTGATTGGACCCACGTCTGAAAAAGCCTTATCATTAATTATAAATGAAGGGATATCATGTGAGACTTTCAGAGAAAGAGAGGCAGTTCGACTAATGAAAGAAGGTATTAATAAATGTAATTTTGAGCAGGTATGGTTTTAGATAGATTTTTAAATATAGTCTGTATTTAGTTTACATAAATATATATATGATGTAACAAATAAGGTGTGTATACTATATAATATGATTAAGTGTATGATTTCAATTAAAAAATATTTTTGAATCTATCGATTATGACATATTCTTATTTGTCTATTCTAAATAAAGAAAAGTATTGTCATAGATAGTTATGTGACATTTAGAAAATCTTTTTGAAATTTACAACTCAATACATTAACAGCTACACACATTTATGTGTCGAAGGGCTGGCTAGTAAAAATTTCCCAATAAGTGGTAAAAAAAAATAACAAACACAATTTTTTTTAAATATAGTAGGCAGTTAAATTATCATAGTGGTTCCTTATATTTTGAAACTTACCTAAGGTGATTATTATGTTTTACATATAGACAAAAATATTAAATTTTTAAATGGTTCTTTTATTAGGTGCCCCAGAACCTGCCATTATTCCAGCTGGAGTTGCCTTGCGGACGCTTAAATCCAAAAAAATTAAATCTAATTTAAGGCATCCTGATACATTAACAGCTTTGGCTATTATGAGATCAGAAGAGGAGTACAAGAACTTTTTATATGACATGGGGTGTAGTCCATTTTTTATTCATTATCATAGTGGAGAACAGGTCCATTTGTATCGAAGCTATTGCAGTAATGTTTCACACCCCAAAATAATAATTAATGCGACTGGTGGTTTAGTTAAAAACCTTAAGAAGTTAGGTGTAGAAAAAACAAAATCTATTTTTCTTTATGAAGCATTAGTATATGATTCTGAAAAGCAGCTTAGTTTTAATGTTACTAATATGTTGAGTGAGCGACGCACTAGTAAATCAATTGCAAATTGGCTGGCAAGATGATTGGATAATGATGTTCCTCAGCCTACAGAATGTGTATGTGACCAATCCCTTGCACTCTTATCTGCCATTGTGCAAAGTTTCACTCAATATTCATATTTACGTGAATATGTTAATGTTTGTGCGAACTTAGTAAGAGAAGAACTTCCGATAACATCTCAATGGTTACCTAAATGCTTTATTAGGGTTGATGTGGCTCATTTTATAAAGTTAGCCTGTAAATGGACACCTCTTAAAACAGTCCAAAAAAGGGTAAAAGAAATTATTCTTCGAACAATTGGATTGCTTATAAAATGTCAGTCCTTCAGTGACATGCATTCATTACTGTCTTCATTATTTATTGTTTTAATAAATGAAACCGATGGAAATGATAAAGAAACAGGAATCGAAACAATCTGTGAAAAACATAAGAAATATTTGATACATGCAACATCAACTGGACTTGTAGATTTCGAAGATCAGTTTAATGAAATTATTGCCATGATAGAAAATGAAGATGAACTCCAAGAATTGATCCAAGGAGAATATGATCAACAGCTAGATGGCTTGCATAATATTATAAATCCTTTTCAGTCATGGGCTGAAGAAATTTTTATTAAAAGTAAATCATCAATACAGGAAGGAACGGGGCTCAATGCAATGCATTTACCAACTTTAGTTCTTAATCTTATAAAATGTATAAAATTGTTACCCCTGTGGTCGGGATTAATGATCCCAATTTTCGGATTTGGTGATGAAACAGCAAGTTCAGCTGCAGTAGAATCTACGTTTAGAAAAATAAAGAATATCACTTTTAAAAATATTGCTCTTCCGACAAACTTAGAACATTTCATTGAACATCATTCTGATTCACTCAAAGGTACATCATTATTACGGTCGAGTCATTACACACCTACATCAAAAGCAAATGATTTGGAGAAAGTTATGCCAGTTAGTACAGACGATTCTATCGATTTTGTCTTATCGCCAATTCACCACAACAACTCTGATGAACCTATAGATGCATATTTAGTTGTATCATCAACTTCAGTTCATCATAATGATTCTACTGAAAATGGTAGTGATTGCCCACTATGCAAAAATGGAGATTTTCCTTCTGAAAACGGATCACACAAATGTTACTAATGTCATGTTCCAGTTAACGCTCTTCTATCGTGTTCAGCACAAAAACAAGGACAAGAGGAAAGACGATATTTTTTAAAGTGCTCAATGAATGTTGAAAATATAACTATAAATTATTTAACAGAGGAAAACAACTCAGTTGAAAGCTGGAATAGAAAGTCAAAAAAGCAACGCAATTCTAATTCATATCTTTGTTAAAATCCAAACTTGCAGCATATTAAAATTAAGAATGCAAAAAATATTCAATCATTACCTTTATTAAAGAATAGATCGCGTGTGCAACTTATTATTAAAATATAAACAAAACAAAATAAAATAATAAGTTGTTTTTAATTACAGATAAACAATATGCACCCAGAATTAGAAATTTTAGAGTACAATACAACTTTAGAGAAATGTGAAACCACCGGTAGTAATATATTTAATTCGGCGTTGAAAGAGTTTCCAACAGCTTATGACTGTACAAATTGTAGTATTTCAACTTGTGGAAGAACAGTTGATACTCCAGTTCCAATAATGATTATTTCCTATGCCATAAATAATGGAAACTTAAACGGTCTACAGAAGTATCTAGATTCTAGAATTGATTTAGAAAAAACTAAATGTGGTTATATCGATGATAATGATGAATCATGCCTGGGAGGTAGAACTAAAAAAACTGTACTGTCTGATTTAATATTTTTGTCGACGTAATAAACTGGGAAGGTATGTATTGTTAATTTAGGTAAATCTATTACAATTTACAAATTAAGCTGTATTATAATTTCAGGAAATAGCAGTTTAAATTATAGTAGTGAAGTTCGTCCACAACCTACAATCTCACTAAAAAATATACCACAGATACTATTAGCTTCAGGCAAAATATATGAGTTGAGAGGTGTGGGTTGTTTCCGTCGAGGACTGAGTCGTCTCAGGACATCTATCGGCCATTATTATGCATGCTGTAAAAGAGGACACAACAAGTAGGAAGTATATGATGACGTTAACAAGAATGTTAAATACATAAATGCAGAAACAAAAGTTCCATTTGAGTTTTTTTATTTATACAATTAAATAATACAAAATAATAAATATTAACATTATAAAAAATAAGATTGATAAGAAACAGATTTAATTTTAATTTTTTTTAATTGTAACATAATTTAAAACATTTAATATTCATTATTATATTATATAGTATGTATATGGTTATTATAATAGCTCTAAAAAAAGCAAATAAATCAAGATATAACCACATTTATATTGTCTGTCCATAACACAATATATTAATTTGGTAAAATCATGTGTTTGTCAATAACTTATTGGAAGGTTCTGCACAATTGATTAGCATACCTCTTGTAACGTATCTATATAAAATATTAATCACCTATTTATAGCGCAAATGTTTTTTTCCGATTCAAGTGAATTATATAACATGCATATAGCTATTGAAATAAATATGTAATCATGTGCTAAACATAACTTTGTGTATTTATTCATACAAGTATAAAGGTAATAAAAATTGCTAATATAAAATTATAATAAAATTGGGAGATGAGTTTATTGTTTTATGGTAGTAAATATTGGTCATTATTAAATATAAATATATACCAGTTATCAACGAACATGCAGATGAATCAGGTTTGCAATATAATTTTTTGCCAACTTTTGGTTAATTTGCATGGTGCAAAAACAATTTCATCGCTTTTCATAGTGCAAACAATTAATTTTAGAATGCAGTTCTGATAAAATATATAATAAAAAATGATTGGTAACGGTTCCAAGGCTAATGAATGTCTACAACTTCCAATCACTGTTCATATAACATAATTAGGGTTAGCTAATATCATTCTGACAAACTGATCTAGTACAGGTATTGGTACTAGTATTGGATGTCAACCCAATACCAAGTAAGAGCTCCCATTGAAAGGAAAATTCAGTTGAATTTGAATTTGATTGCCTACCATAGTCATATTGTTCATTTCAAAAACCTTGAACCTTGTAAAATACTAAAATACATGATATGTATAAAGTATAATTTAAATAGTAAAAACGTATAAATCTAGAACTAGATCCCTATTGTGTGTCAAGAAAGACAGAAAGGAAGTACCTATACTTTTTTAATATACAATTTAAAAAAAAAAAACATGAAAGTTAGTATATGGTTAAGACATCATATTGTTTGCATAAAGTATGACACCTAAGTAGGTAGGTATGTACTAAAAACTTATATAATATTGATATTTTCGAAAGTAGTAATCTAAAAGTTATTAATTATTTAAATATTTTTGCTGATTTTAGTTTTTATTCTTGCATTAATAATGTAATGAGACAATCAAATACTTCTGCTTCGTGCTTAGATCATCTCTTCATTAAGATAATTATACCTGTTAATATTAAATCATATGTTTTCCTATCTTCAATTACAGATCATTTTAGTATAATCCTATCTATTAACATAAATGTTAATCCTTTGCAGTATAGTAATTGTAAATTGTAATATTATTAATAAAGTATTACCTACCGCGGTTATTGATTTTGATAAATTAAATTGTATATTAATAATTTAAATGGTGATATTATAGTTGTTATGATATCAATAATTATGTTACTAATTTTATGAACAATATTGATATATGTATAATTAATTTTACTAAAAAGATTTCTAGAAAATGTAATTCTTTAAATTATAAACTAAAACCATGGATAACAAAAGGAATCATTGTTTCTATCAGGCACAGAGAAAAAATGGATGGTCAAAAAGTTGAAAATCCGAATAATACTACATTAGTTTCTAAGTTTAACAAATTTAGAAATTTACTTAACATTTTGATTAAGAAAGCTAAAAGTATTTATTATCATAATATAATATACAAAAATAAATGCAATGTTAAAAAACTTTGGGAAACAATTAAATATGTGACTAATAACACATCAAATAATTCCAAAAATACAGTATATTCTTTAATAGATAATGAGGGCTCTAAGATATTTGATAATACAATTATTCCTGATATTTTTAATGATTTCTTATCCACAGTAGGGAAGAATATCTATGATAATATTTTAAATAAAAATGATATTAAAGATATATTTTAGCATTTAAATAAGGGGTGTTATGTATAATATGATAGTATATGTTTTACTCCTATCACTTGTGAAAAAATTGTAGAGTTTATACTTATAATGAAGGATTTTTATGAAAATAACTAGCTGATTCCGTGCACTTCGTTGCCCGTTAAATGTACCAGCTTTATATGACTCAAACTTTTTTCAATTCGTTATTTAACATTTATCTTACCTTTTCCGTTGTCTGGAATAAAAATTCTGGTCCGCAGCAGTACATTATTAGGTAGGCAATTTACCTGCGGTAGATCACGGACACCGTGCTGTTTGTACATAAGTGTATAATTTAACTCTAAAGTATCAAAGTTATACCAAGTTTGTCGTTTTTATTAAATTAAAAATACGGTGTATTAATATAATCAATTAATACAAAATACTATCCTAACCTAATTATACTAAAATCCGATGAATAAAAAAAAACAAATTTAACCCTTTGTAAATTAACCTATCTTCTTCCCAGAGGTCTAATCTACCCACAAACATTAATTTATGTATATATATCTATATAAAAATCCACCTAATCATTTTTGGCCAATTATGGGTTATTATTCTACTTTATGTTTTAAAAAACTAGTTGTATTTTTGATTGGTTTATATTTTGGAAAAAAAAAATCAAATGACCCAAATAATAATTATTAATAGTTTGTTGATGAATTCAAATCGATGAAACAAACAATTATAAAATATAATAATAAGGAAGTTACAGTTAAATTACATGCTTTTATCTGCGATGCTCCGGCAAAGTCTTTTGTATTGAATTATCGTGGTTATACTGGGAGATATTCTTGTGTCTGCTGTAGAACTTCTGGAGAACGAGCTCAAAATACATCATGTTTTCCAGAGTTAGACGCACCTCTGCGAACTCATAACAGGTTTATTAATTACCAATATGAAGGTTTTCACAATGGTACTACAATACTAGCTGAGGTTCCTGATTTTGATGTTATATTATCTGTGCCTCACGATTATATGCATTTAGTCTGCATTGGTGTAGTCAAAAAAGTTTTATCATTCTGGATCTCAGTAAAACATAGACATAACTTACCACCGAAGTCAATTGCTATCCTTGATAATAATCACCACGTCATTAGCTCACCACATTCCTGTTGAATTTCAAAGAAAACCTTCAGAATATTCAAGAACACATACATTCAAAACTTAATTAAACAGATGGAAAGCTACAGAGTTGCGTCAATGTTTGTTGTATACTGGAATAGTTTTGTTTAAAGATGATATAATAGATTCTCATATTTATAAACACTTTCATGTTTTATCAATAGCAATGAGAATTCTATTATCAAGTAAATCTAATCAAGAATATTTATATTATGCACAAGACCTTCTAAAGTATTTTGTTGAAACTTTCAAAAACATTTATGGTACTAATTATATATCGCATAATGTACATGCTTTAGTACATCTAGCACAAGATGCATTAAAATATGGACCACTTGACTCTATATCAGAATTTCAATTTGAAATGATTATGCAGGTTTTAAAAAGAGATGTGAAAACAGGAAATAAACCCCCACAGAAAATTATTCGAAGAAATGCGGAACAATAATTTTTCAAAATGAATATGTCACAAAACAATTCACAAAAAGGAGTTGATCCAATTGAATGTAGATATGACAGTAGTAAACCAAAAGCATTGTTGTCAAACATTTGTAATCCACAATATAATGAATGGCAATTTAATCATATTACCATAAAATTAGACAAGACCAATAATTGTGTGAAAACAAGTGATGGACAAATAGAAATAGTTGACAATTGTGCTACCTTAACCTCCAATAAACCGCAAGTTGTAGTAATTGGACGTAGTTATGTTAGAAAAGAAAAATTTTTTGACAATCCTTGTAAGTCGTCGTTTTAAGAGATCTACAAAGTTTCTGAGCTAGGACCACTTATTAGTTGGAAAGAAAGCGATATTGTTGAAAAACTTGTTTGTATGCCTTTTGATGAAGTACATAATATTGTAATACCATTTATTCATCAATAAAGTTATTAAAAACAAATTACCTATAATATAATATTTTTATTATTTATTTATTTACTAACTAAAAATATAAAATTAAGACATAATAAATGTAACAATCCTATTGGGGTACAACTATAATAATATTATTTGAGCTAGCAATTAATTTTTTTTATTTGCCACTTATAAAATCTAAAGAATTTGTTTAAACTAATATCTATTATACCTAATTAATTCCATTGCTATCTTAATTCGAACATTAATGTGGTTTTTTTTCCAAATTCAGTTCTATGTATAAAAATTAAATACCTACACCTAATGCTTTTGTATGTCTTGCTCTTATACAGTGGTCATGTTTTCATTATCTATACAACTTTACAATGTTCATCTTATAGTGTTTTTGATATTTTAATAAGAGTAAGTATTAATAATAGATATTTTACTTTTTGTACTGAAGAAATAGAAGTGAAATTACACTAATAATAGTGACCTACTGTAATTATATTAAATTCATTACAACTTTAGAAATTGTACTTGTTAATTTCCACCTATTGAAGAAACATGGTGTTGGTTTAATATTTAAAATATACAAAAAATAATAATAACTACATAATATGTTCTTAATATATTTCTTTGGCGGTTTAGGTCATAGTTCATTGTAGAATTTTCTGAATGCAACAGTATACAGCATGTTCCATATAACCGGTACAAGTCATATACTCAAGACGGATCGACTATTGAAACTCCTGGAAAATGTTGGTTTCCACATTCAAAAACTGATCTTAAACTACCGAAAAAAGGATTTTCATTTTTTAAAAACCAACATATTGATAAAATGATAAAGGAAGCGTTTGAACCGAACACTATAGATTAGTATTTGGAATGATTCAATAAAAATTGCTGGACCATTTGGTAAAGATAATAAATGAATTATGTTTATAGTTTCTATGTTTAATTACATCTTATTTAACATACAACTTTTGTGATTTAATCTGTAAAAGCGTTTTTAAAATATTTATTTTTAGACAGTGTACTAATTGCCAGAAACGTTGCTAAAGCATGGTCTGGGAGCGATAACGATAGTGATACTCGTGTGCATGATTCATATAACCATAAGAATCGCTGTTGAAAGGCACCGAAACGTTTCTCACCTGAAATTGATACTACCCTAAAAAATAAAATGTTAAAAAGTACAACAAATCAAAAGTTGACATTACCTATAAATATGACATTACCAATAACACCAAAGATAAGTTTTTCTGAACCAAGTCAAATTGCATTAACTGTAAGTACCATTATATACTCAATACTTATTAATTATTTCTTTTTCATTATTTGATTTCCTGTTTATAATGATTTTAAAATGTTTAATAAATTAAAAATTGTCGAATCAGACAGTCGCAAAAAGTGTGTTTAATAATACCCCTGCTAATCTACATACAACTAATGAAGTTGCTGCTGAAGTTGTATCTAATTCATTAAAACTTAAATTTTTATTGTGCCAATCAGTTTAATTGCACTATTTCTATAGATTAAGTGTAATTCAGTTATTATATAATTTCTATGGATCTTGGAACAAAAAAATGTGTATCCTGAATAATTTTATTTTTGGCAATAGTGCGTTTTGGAAAAGAACCCCCCAATTGATGTTTTAACTTTGGCACGCTCTTGTAATATTCTTCTTCTAAATTGTTTTATAGATATAGCATTTATTGGTTTTAATTTTTTGTTATGTTTTCTATAAAAAAAAAAAGTGTAATCGTTATTTAAAAAATTAAAAAATTGTAATTTATTCCTAAATAAAATGTATACTAATGCCTACTAATTTTATTTCAATATGCTATAATGATTATGGTGTCAATGTTGTTTTTCAAAAGAATATTGACAAAAAAAAAATTATCCTAAGGCAAGTACCTATTTTATTTATTAATGGGTAGGTACATCATAATTCATAGCTAACCCAGAATATACCCAGAATTATAGATATGTTAATATTATTATTGTGATTTTATACTTGTAATTTACACAAACCACACTGTTATGAGTATTTTATTATTATCGAGTAGCATTAATTATGGCTACACCCAAGCAATGAAGTACAGGACCTATCTAATTAAAGAAAATACTATAGTGTCTATTATATAGTCACACATGGGTCAAAAGTTTAAAAATACACACATATAAAAACAATACAAGGGCGGGTAAGATACCTAGGTAAAACCTTCTAAAAAAAGTATGAGAATGCTAAAGATAACACAGAAAACGCTTAGTTTAGATGTAGACCGGATAATGAATTTAAACATCTACTATCCAGCCCTTGCTCCATTGTATAAACTTTAATTTACTATATGACTGTTTTAAAGTTTAAACACTATGATAACAGTATCAATGTTTTTATTATTTTTTAATAAATATTGTAATACATACTTTAAATTGGGTAAACCCTTTATATGATCCATCTTTTGTAATTCTGTCCAGTGTCAATAAATTATAAGTTATAACGTGTTCAACTGTCAAATTGTTAATTTCATAAAAACAATGACGAATGACAATGCAGTCTTGAAGACAATACTATTATCTACATCATGATTACAACATATGATTAGGAAAAAGGTTAAGAACGTGGTATGTCTCAACCATGGTTACGATAAGTTAACTGTATCACGATCAGTGGTGGTTGGTAGTAATTTCGGAAATGGTGAACTACGTGCTGTGTGGAGGGGATTTCGTGTAAACTGGAAGAGAAGTCTTAAGGAAGGTCATAGGACAGTAGGTATGTGTCTTGCGTGAGCTGCGTTGAACTGTCCTAGTTTGGAAACATACGGGAAGTTCTCTGGACGTCATGTACAAATGGATTCTAAGACGGATTTAATATAAATAAATACTATATATATATTAGAATTGCAGAAAGGAAGTTCAAAGGTTGGTTTTTGGACATAAACGTGGGACTTTCCTGAATAGGAAACATTTGGGAAGCTCCCGTGGACGTCATGTGTTGTTAGGGTTTTATAATGGAGAGATATATTACTCGTAGGTTTTGTATATCAAATAAATCCCTAATGTTTCTAAATATATAAATATGTTTTCTTATAATTGTTATTACATAATAAATAATATGTATTTTCCATTGATTGCCCATGTGTAAACCTGATTGTTTTATACTATCTATATGCCTATATCTTTATAGGAACAATTTAATATCATCAATATCGTAAATAGACTGATGAACTACGTCTGAAGTTAGTTCGTACATGTGTATATATATATATTATCATGGCTGGGCAAGTTAATGATTTTTTTTAACTTAGTTAAGTTAATATGCACCAATAACAAAAAGTTAAAAGTTAATTTAATTATAGCCTATAGGTTAATTCAGTTAAGTTATAAGTTAATACACACTTTTTGTTAACTTTTTATTAAGTTAAAAAAAAGTTAATTTGTTTATACAACTCTAGTACTTATATTTAATTTTTCTCCGACCTAAAACTAAATTATAGACCATATAACTTATATTGGAATAATATAAATTGTTAAATTTTAAACAATTCGCGGCACTTAAATATTTTTTTTACATGTAATTGAGAAATAGACTGAAATAGTGAAATGTAATAAAATTGAAAAGTAATAAATAAATTAACTTAACTTACTTCTTAAAATGAAAAATTAAGTCAATAATTTCACGTTAATTAAAAAAGAAATTTAGTCAGTTACAGATAAGTTAATGAAAGTCCAAAAGTAACGTTTAAAAGTTTAAATTAAATTAACTTTTTAACTCGTTAATGCCAAGCCTTGTATATATTATATTTGTTGTGGGTGGTGTGTATTTAAATACTAGATAAAAAGAATAATAGTAACGCAAATTTGTTTAATAAATAGCGTATAATTTTAAATAAGCATTTTAAATGGTACAGGTTTCATTAGTTTTTTGTATTTCATTTCTAATGCTATTTGTATCCTGAATTCATTCATAGTTAGTTGTGAAAAATTTAATTGGGCACCTCTCGATATGTATTCCGCATACATGCAGATATATACTCCACAATCCCAATTATTGGTTTGTCGAGGGCAGTTATTCACATTTATTAGTTCCCAGCCATCTCGATCAAAGTATTGTCGTTTTTTGTCACGGAGTTCTTTCTCTAAGTATTTTAATATTCTTTGCATACTTATGGAGTTTTTCGCACCAAAGCTATCATAATATTGAATGGATTTTTGTTGAAAGCAAACACACACTAAACACCAGTGATTTTCCATATGAATAGGTATGAACAATATTTTCTTCGCAAAAATATCTATTTGTTTTGTCCAACGATGAACACTTTTGTTATTGATGTCACATAGCTTAGTGTAAAAAAATGTATTAAACGCATAAACTGTGTCGGGGGAACGCTGAGTGATTAGGTCCATATATCTGTTAATATCATTATCAGTAAACCATCTCCGGCTGTTTCCAATCTCTTCAATCTCTTGAAATTTAAAAACACATTTAGGCTCATCCTAAAATCATAAAAACAGTTAATATAAAATAAAACTTGTTTCATATATCTTTAAACTAAAGTAATTAATAATAGGTACCTAAATACCCAACTAAGTTAATCATGCACAGACTAAAATATATCTTCATTTTTGTTTGGTAGTAATCACACTGTAAATTACTACTTTCTTTCTTTTCTCGCTCACTCAATATCGCACTCCTAACTTCTATCTCTAAGTACTACCCATTAGTTTATAGGTCTATACATAATCTCATACCACTATATTCCTATATACTTTTAACTTAATTTTAGTTCTTTATCTAGTCTATAAATAAACATGAGGATTATGTATTTGTTTTTTGTAACAAAGTAAGTAAATACTTGAATAAAATATGCATATAACAGTTGTCCCAAAAATCAGACATACATATCTTTATCATTATACCATTTACGACTGTTGCCAATCTCTTCAATCTTTTCAAAACTAATTATACGTTTAGGCTCATCCTAAAATCATAAAAACAGTTAATATAAAATAAATCTTGTTTCATATATCTTTAAAATAAAGTAATTAATAATAGGTACCTAAATACCCAACTAAGTTAATCATGCACAGACTAAAATATATCTTCATTTTTGTTTGGTAGTAATCACACTGTAAATTACTACTTTCTTTCTTTTCTCGCTCACTCTATATCGCACTCCTAACTTCTCTCTCTCTAAGTGCTACCCATTAGTTTATAGGTCTATGCATAATCTCATACCACTATAGATCATATTTAGCACTAATAACTACCACTGTCACAAAAAGTATACTGTTTATCATGTTTTTATGATTGTATCAGCCATGTAACATTGCACATTGAACCGTACTAAAATGTATCACCTATGATACATTACGCATTAGACAACTTTTTGTAAAATAACCTACCTATGTATAATTTAAACACAACAACACACCTTAGTGTGCAATGTATCGTAGGTGATACATTTGCTTAAGCCAGGATATAAATTTTTTTCAATAGCAAATATTTTTCCAACACTATATACACATAAATTCAATTGAAGCATTTTTTTTTCTAGAAATTATGAAAGGAAATTTAATAAATGCAGGTAGGGTTGATAAAACATGGAAAATTGTTCACAATTACATATTTTACTCTGTATTTTCTAAAGTACATTTATGTTCAGTGAGTATTCGTAAACAAATAATACCCTATAACTCAATACCTTGTACATACTTTTGAATTCGGTTAGTGTGTATGTCTTGCCAACCACATTCAAATATATGTAGAAAGAACTGAGCACGATTAAATCTTTATTCGAGTGACAGTGTTCCATGTTTCTGTATATATACGGTATATAATAATATAATATATAAAAATAATTAATAACTAATGTTTTTCTTGTACATACTATATAGTAAAATTAATTTACTTTTAACTTAATTTTAGTTCTTTATCTAGTCTATAAATAAACATGAGGATTATGTATTTGTTTTTTGTAACAAAGTAAGTAAATACTTGAATAAAATATGCATATAACAGTTGTCCCAAAAATCAGACATACATATTATGTTATAATATAATATATTATTGAAGTTACTTTAGTTGTATAATACATTTGAAAAGAATTATAGGCAATACCTTGGATAATACAGAGCATTTGAAACTGATTAAAACGCCCCTAAAAACTAAACATTTAAGTAATAGTTTTTAAAGTTTAAGTCTAACCTTCATGTTTTTATAAACTAAAGATTGGGAAAAAATGACTTTTTTATAGTTTTCAGTAGGTACACCACTATTATAGCTCAACACACTTAAGTATATAAACAACAGATTATTTATATGCATAACTAATTATAATTACCATCATATGTCGACTTTCCGTTCAGTGTTCGCTGGAGAAAAATAATCTTGTAAGCAACCCCAAATGAAATATACTAAAAACAAAAAAAAACATACTATATAAGTTATTATCTTCATGTATATGGATATCATATGATACCACACTGTTTTCACTTATGAATATAATTGCATAAAATTGAGAAATATCATCATAACCTAAAATATAACACGACCATATTCGTAACGTTTCGTATAACTTTCCGAATATCAGATGAACACTGAGCTATGATTTATCGATTTACTACATTTTTTTAGATTCTGAGTAAAACGATGAATCTATTGATTTTACAACGATGTGTGTTTTTTTTAAATTATTTTTTTTACTTTTGTGTCTCTGTATAGGATAGGTTGTAGAAATAATGCTTCGATTTTCAACATAGTAAATTTTTTACTCGGTCATAAGGCTTGAAAATTGAAAACAATTTTTAGTTTATAGGTAAAACACCAGTCAAATCTGTAGGACAAAAATTATTAGTATTTGAATCAGGTCCACAAGACTTGTCAAATGAAAATTTCAAATTATTATCATAAAACCCAGTAGATGAAGTTATTTGAGTACCAACCGAATCACCTTCAAAAGAATATCCAAATACAAATTAATTATTTGTAATACATTCAAAATTAACTTGAGTACTAGAATCACACATTGATTTGCAATTATTGTCCCCTTCATTAGTTTCTATTATAAATGTTGTATTTAAATTATCATTAGGATTATTAGTAGACTGCTTATTAGTTTTTTGTTTTTTTTAAATCACAAGAATATCTGGAATTTTGTTGGTCCATATTAACATTTCTTTTTTTGTAGACTTCTGGAAATATTGTAGGAATATATGAAGGACTTTGTGGATCTCTTGACTGTCCATTACCAATGAAATGGGCAATGCATACAACACTATATTTATTGGGATACCGCAATTTCCCATTTTTACCAAAAAAAATTTAATAATTATGTATTAATCACAAAAAAAGGAACTTAGCATTTGTAGTATTACTTACATTACAAACAAACCTTTTTGTACCATAAATATTATATTATTGTTTACATAATAATATGTGGACTAGGTATTAGGTATTATGTAACTTATTATTGCTATTAAAATGATGACTTACAAGAAATAAATTACTTAATACAAAAAATAAATAAATCAACTTAATAAATAAATTCATAGCAAATGAAATAGTTAAATGAATATATGTAATGAACTCAATATAAATGGTAGATAGCAAGGCTTATACTTTATACAGAGTAATGTAGGAATAAGATAATGTAGGAATTATTTACTCAAGTTGATTGATTGCTATAATCCATTTATTTTTAACATCTTGCTCATATGGATTTATGAAATATATATAAACGAAGAATTATTCGTAAGTAGAAAAACTTAGTTCTTAAAGTACATTTCATATTTGGCGAATTCTCAGAACCGATAACCGGATTTCCAATCCATATCGCACGGCGTCTATACAACAAAGATAAACGATTTAGGTATCTATTTGATAAGTCATGAAGTATAATGAATCAATAAAATTAGTTTATTATTTACAATTAAAAAAAATTACTATACTCTTAAATTTGTCTAGGGGGTGACATGTGACCCTCGCACTCCTTAATGGGTGCCCTTGTTGTCAGACAAAAAAATTAAAAATTATTAATATCGAGTACCCACATCAATGTAAAATAAATAAAATAGATGCTATAAAATACTTACTACCTAATTAGAAAATTTTAAATATGAACCACGTTATGGGAGATACTCGCAAGTCGCAGGCTTGAAGAAATAATAATGAACAAAACAAAACAAATAACAATAGATTAGAGTATTCTAAACGCGTGCGTGCATAGTAAAAAGGGTAATGACATAGTCTAAGACAGGGATAACATGACATTTAAATCATAAACAAGTATACTATTCGTTCATCAAACATTCGTTAAAACAAGTTAAATGTACTGTAGTACGATTGTCAACTGTAACAGTTGAATACAATTAAATATAAATGAGCATAAACGATGCATTTATATATATAGAATAAATGTATAATTAAATAAATAGTAATACATGCATATACTATTCATTGATATCAAAACTACTAGTAAGATAATTTTATAAATTTATATTATTAATATTTAATGAATATGTTAAATTAATTAATTTGATTCTAATATTCACTGGATATTTATTTATACATCTAGATATTATCTAGAATGTATTGAGTATAAATATTTTATAACACCATTCATTGTAACAAGAGATGTTGTTATTAAAAGCTCCTCCCCAAATAGATATAGCATATGAGAAAAAGATTGCCCTAAAACTAAATAAATAATTATTTTATAGTTTTTATCTAATTATACCTGGCTTCATTAAATACATAGAAAAATGTTTCTAAAATTCCATTAATATAATTCATATGACTATCCATCAAAGTCTATAATTAATTATTAAGCCAAGATATTTTAATTCATTAACTTTTTAAAGTTTTACAAATTTCCGGTCACATTTAGTATTTAAACTAGGATTACATTTTAGAGAATAGACTGTCAAATTATGTCCATGTAAAA
>NC_042493.1:129249119-129273592 GCF_005508785.2 Acyrthosiphon pisum
ATATAAACTGACAGTGGATGATGGCCTATATTTTAGGAGGTATAACCGACTGTTGATGTTTTGGAATTAGGTAGATAAGGAGTGTTTGAAAGTGCGTATTTAGTATTATTTACTATTTAACATAATATAGGTATCTAAAGTGTCATAGCCATGATAATGATATGGGGGGGGGGGGGTTAAGTATAAATTAAAGTACGTTTTTTTAGTTTTTTCGTATATAAATATAAATAATACATTTATTGGGGGGGAAAATGTCAATTGGAGTCACCTAATATCAGGTGAGGTAGCAAGGGGTGTTACACTACTGAGTATTTGTATGAATATATTTTAATAATGCATATGGAATTTCATTATATAATGTGTAGTACCTACAGAGTAACCTAACCTGTACTACCTACAGAAGCATGTGTGCGTAATGCGACGAAACGTTTATATTTGCGAATGGCGAGTTTTGCTCATTTCCGATTTCCGGTCCGTCACCCGTTTTCCGATGATGACGGCATCGCCTTTTTGGTGGAACGTCAAATGGTAAAAACGCACATCATAGTCAGGGGGTCAACTTAAAAATATATTATAAGGGCACAGGTGACTCGTTAGAATATATGGACAGTTCTTCATACAATACGCCTCAATTATACGATTATAATATTTAAATCTTATTGTATTTACGCTTATGGTAGTACTATATATTGTATCATAGTGTGTATAAAGTATATTATAATAATATAATATGTATACGTTAAGTTTATAAAATCCAAGTAAAACCTTTTTGAATAGTCACTTAACGCGATTTATTTTCAGTTATTGTACCTACGCCATAAAACTCCTAAAGCTGTATTAATTATAAGACTTTGTTTTTATATTTGGTAATTACTCATTATCTTTTAAGATTACTATAGTTAGTTTTGCATAATATTCCACTTGAATAAGTTATAGACGGATAGGCACTTGAAATACTGTTTATTAAAAAAAGGTTAGACGTTGATAATATTTTCTTCGCAGATTTTTACATAAGTAATATTTGTTATGACTGCGCCTAAGTACCTAACTCTATATAATATAGTATGTGTACTGTATTACCAAAGCACCAATGGCGCCGAGTACGCACCTTAGTTGGTTCATTTGAACCACCTAAAATGGTGGGTGGGTGGTGACCGAGTGGGCTCGTAAAAAAATGATCCAGGATAATTAATACTATTACTAAAGTAAGTAGGTACTGGGTACTTACACACGTATTAGTTACTTATTACTTTGGTAATGCATTATTACAACAGCCCGTAGGTATTGTATTACTCTATAACCAGGTACTAATATGCCCACAAGCGTCTATTTGTTTAATTGTTTGGGATTTGAGGGCCTAAAGCCTTACTTTGATAATATTGAATAAGCTTAAAACAAAATGTAGGAAATGTTTGGGGTGCTATGGATATTTTTGGGGGGGGGGGCTTAGACCCTAAATCCCCCATATTTGCGCCTATGAATATGCCTGTGTCATTGGATACCTAAAACGAATTTCTATGACAGTGTAATAATTATGTGTGATTATTTATCTTTGGCCGAATCTAAAATTATCTCAAAACCCAAAATTCCGGATTACAGAGCATTTTCCCTGTATTGTAAAGTATATCTACACAGTTCTCTAAATCGCATATAATCTACAAGTATCTAGCACTATCCAGCTCATAACCATAAAAAATTTTCAAAAATCTATTGAGAACAACAATTTCTCTGTTCTCATGATCATTTAAAACAATTGATGATTGTTTCATGAGTCTGAATAGTCTGATATTGATAAAAATCAGGTTATAGATGGGTTTCCGAGTACTACATATTATTATGTATTAAATTAACGGACATTTAATCTAATTTTGGATAAACTTTATTTTGACGTCAAATATTGAATTTAATTATTTATTGTGAATCAAATATCTCAAAATAATGTTTGCATATTTATATACCTATAATGTATTAACATTTATACTTGTACGGGCTAGTAGCTCTATTACTTGATTATACAGGATGTATCTCGGTTTTAATGTACCTCAATTCGAGAGCAAATCGACGCGGGCGTTGAGGTACCTCGCTAATTCTAAACTTTTTTTTCCGCGATTCGTTTGTAAACATAGTGACTGACAAACTGCTTAGTGACTATGATCGAAATCGTTAAGACAATAAAATAAAAAAGTAAATTATTTAATAAAATATATGTAGTTTGCGAGCGAAGCAAGCGGCTTTGTGTGGTTTGGTGTTTTAAATATTTTCTTCCGTTTTTGAATGGTGAATTTTTTGAGTGAGCTTTGGTTAGAATTGAACCACATTATTTTACTGAACTCGGCGCCACTGGACTTACTCGTTCTGTGTGACTGTGGTAGTGACTTATATACTAACCTAACGTATAGGTACTTACGTTAATACTTACTGCCTAGTAGAAACTTTACACTGTATTAAACATGCACAAATTTAAATTTAACATGCACGTGTTTTATAATGGTTGTGTATTTCCACGTTTTATTGTTTTATTTTTTTATTTCAATTCAACATACACTCGCCTAGTTAAATTAATATGTTCCGAATTTCAATTACATTTCAATATTATTATTATTTACCTATTGGCGTATTGCTGTGTTATTCAGTATTCTGCAAACAGTTTTGTTATTTATTTTAAGTTTTATTGTTTTATAAAACACTTATATCAAAAACATACAACTATATGTTAATATTGAAGAAATGTTTATAGTTTAAGAGGACGTCGCACCCGCATGTGTTGTCTCCGTCTTACACACGTACGTTATAGCAAATGTTCGTTCAGAAGATTCAATTGTGTGCTGTTAGTTTTTATATTAGAGTGAATTGACCTATTATCAAATTTAAAGGTAAGATTATTATCTAGGGCTCCACGTAGGCTTTTATTCATATTATTAGTCTTAAGTGAGTTATGACCTTTTTGAAAGTGTACATTTTAAAATGATCATAGGTTTTTAAAAAAATCCACACAAAAAAACATCAAAAAACAAATTAGTGGTGATACTCAAAAAGTATATAAACCTCCTCCAATAACAATTAAAGGCGTGAAACACTTTGATAAATTAAAACAACTACTAACGTGCGAAGAACCAGCCGGATACGAACAAAAATTCAAAATTATATCAAACAACGAGACGAAAATATTGACGACAAACGAAAATAAATTTAGAAACACGATAAAAATGCTAGAAGAAAATAATATTGAATACCATCGGTATCAATTAAAAAGTGAAAAACCATT
Source organism: Acyrthosiphon pisum (assembly GCF_005508785.2). Taxonomy (NCBI): domain Eukaryota; kingdom Metazoa; phylum Arthropoda; class Insecta; order Hemiptera; family Aphididae; genus Acyrthosiphon; species Acyrthosiphon pisum. Next base: position 129,252,385 of record NC_042493.1, read on the forward strand.
TCGAGTTGTGTTACGAGGTATAAATCATGACTCAGATCCGGGAATAATAAAAAGCGAACTGTACGACCAAGGTCATGAAGTAATAAAAATAACTAATATTTAGATAAAGAAAAAATCCGATTCTAAAAACAAAAACAGCGGATGGACTCATATACGTTTACCATTATTTTTCGTCGACCTACAACCAAGGGAGAATAATAAAGACATATATAGCATAAAATTGCTATGCCATCAGGTTATAAAAATAGAACCTCCGCGTAAGAATAAAGAAGTACCGCAGTGTAAAAGTTGTCAAGCATGTAGCTAATATTCCAATACACGATTTGGTAACCGGTCCGCGATACGGCGCATCGCGCGGCCAGTGGCCGCGGGGCTCCGGACGAGTCGCCGCCGGCGACGTTTAACCTTAGAACAATACAGAAGCGAAACTCGATCAGCTGATGGGTGAAGTTTTTACCTATGATCTGAAGTCCGAACAATGAAACTGTTTCCGTAACACTGACATGATGTTATACCCGTATTGAAAAACCATTTCCGCCTAATAAGCAGGGTATTCTGCGCGGGGTCGGGATGTTTCCACTGTTTACTTTCATCATAGATTACGTATGCCACGCCGTGTTCAAGGTTACAATCGCCCGATTCGGCCAATTCACGGAGTTTCATACCCCTGGTTTAACCTGCCTTTTCCGTACGCTCTATGAGAGCTTACCGTGTGCGTGTCGCGTTTAGCGACAACCCCGGGTTCGTGTGGTGTGCTTTATCCGCGCACGTTCCTAGTTTGTATTGTTTTCGACGCTGTTTTTATCGTTTCCAACGTCGTTGCGACTACCGTCGACCCGTCGGCCGTTGAGCGACCGAAAGGCGTTGCCGCGTGTTAGCCGCCGATCACTCGCGCCCGTTATTACTTCGCGTCGGATCATCATAGTCATCTGATTCCGACGGGCCATAGTTCGTATCGCGAGCGGCAACACGGATATCGATGGCCGTCGATCTTACTATTGTGTGCGTAAGTCCCGCATGCGGCGCCGCTTTCAGTGCCGTGATTGCATAATAAATTCGCGTTACGTAATCTGGCCACTCGCCCCGCTTCGCCTGCCTGTCTACCCGTTCACGCCGTTACATTCGTTTCAGTCGCTGCCGCCGAAACACCACACATGTGCCGACCGGTAACATTTTAACAATTTAACACTGTTAGCAACAATTCTAAGAAATACATAAGCACAGTTTATTCTATAGTCATTTTAAGTTCAAATTTGGACGAAATTACATATTAAAAAACCTGGAATAACTATTTTAGTTATTTTGTTGTGATTGTATAATATTATTCGTGGGTACTTGAAACTTCTAAAGTATACTATTATATATCTTTGATAGTACCACGGTTTGTTGTTGATGTATAACGCGTTACCATGATGGATATTGTGATATGATTAATTTAGAATTTATTATTAATAACTATTATAGGTCAATTTTTTTTAATACTATAGATAAGTATACCTATAATAGGTATGTCTAATACCTAGACTGACAAACCGTCTCCACTCAGAATCGTTTTTCTTATACAGTGATATTATATCATTGAATTCAAATTTAATACTATCCATTATACAGTGACCCACTTGTAACCTACTGTACAGCAGAACGAAATCCACTTACCCACCTTTTTAAATATATAATTCATTAATAATTATTATTAAAAGCCAATTTTATGTTGTTAATTTTTATAATATCTTTTAACATTTTACATTGTCATTTTATGGATACAATAATTATATATTACTAGCTGAACCCATGCACTTCGTTGCCCATTAAGTGTACCAACTATATGTGACTCAAACTTTGTTCAATTCGTTATTAAATATTTGGTATATGGTTTCAAAATTAATCTTAACTTTTCCGTTGCCCGGAATAAAAATTCTGTTTCGCAGCAGTACATTATTAGGTAAGCAATCTACCTGCCGTCGATCGCGGACCCCGTGCTGTATGTACGTTAGTGTATGATTTAACTCTTAAGTATCAGATTTATACCAAGTTTGTCGTATTCTATCTATGGTGGATAGATATAATCAATTAATACAAAATCCTATCCTAACCTAACCGTACTAAAATCAGATGAATAAACGCAAATGCATACAAAAAAATTCATTCAAATCGGTCTAACCATTTAGGAGGAGTTCAGTCACAACACACGTACAGTAGAATTATTGTGCTTAGCAACACATTCTGCGATTAATTTTTATATTATATGAAATCAATAATCATGCCCGATTAACCAATAGCAACCAATATAATATAATGCACTGTTGCGCCATTGTTGTATTTTTGACATACAGATTTGAGATTTCCTACTTTTTCGGTGGATTTTCCTAAAATTTTATTTCGTAAAAACCTTCTCCTGGCAGTTACGAACAAGTAATCTCTCAAAAAAATTTGAGCCAAATCGGATCAGCCGTTCTCGATTGATGAATTGTTATACATTTTTGTCTCCATTTTTATATATATATAGATATTTATTTATATATTTTTTAATGTATAAAGTAAAAGTTATTAGTCTATTAGTGATAATTACAGATTTTTAAATTGTTTTTTTTTTTTTTATGAAATTATTATTATTGAAAACTAATTTTATGTTGTTAATTTTAATAATATCTTTTAACATTTAATATTGTGATTTTATGAATAATATAATAAATATTTATTATATTGTAACATCACAGCATTTTTTGCCTTATTATTATAAATACAACGAATATACCTGTACCTATATTATCATTCACGAGTATACCTTATTATTATAATATTGTTATGATTATCGCGCGCTAATGCAGAAATGACCGCAGTATTATGTAATAACCGTCCCCCGACCCCCACAACCCGCAGTGATCGGTGCCTGCACGTCTTTGCTCATGGCCGCCGATGCTGTCAACGCCACCGTCGGGTCCGGTGGCACGACACCGGCGGAGCAAACTGTCAAAAAGCCCGATTATTGTACAAATTCCCTCTAAATACACGCATCAACATTGAAAAGTTCCGTCGCGGGCCAAGACTGATCCTTGTTGTCCACACACAATTTTTCACTTCCAACGGCTATCCATCTGTCTGGTCGGCGTTTTTTCCACGGCTCTTCGCCCACCGGGAAGACACTTACACAGAACCACGCGACACCGTCAACACTTTGAACTCAATAGACGTCTCCGCCAGTTATTTTCAAAAGCCACTTTTCACCGTACGACGCCGTCAACGGTCTTACGTTTGTTATACGTCGTAATTTTTGGACGCCTACGACATTCCATAATGATGGGCTAGGTCCACCCACGAGGGCCCGGACGACGGGCCAAGCTGACCCAGTTAGCACCACAACTACACCGTCAGCGTCATATGACGTAACATGATTTATTTTTCTCCCCTGGTCCCCCCTTTCAATCACGTGGGCCACAGATAATGTGGAGTCATCCTTTACATAATCTGTGTATTCTCAGTGACGCGTCGCAAGACGCGGGCCCCTTTTGATTCTTACTCCCTTCTCCAAGTGTAACTCCCCGGCTTCAACGAGCCACGCATGCATTTTCCTGGTAACCCTGTGAGGAGACACCGTGAGTAATATAGCCTCCTGTGGGCCGGGAAAAATGTATCAAAATATTATTATTTCATTTATAATTGCTATGTGCCAACCCATATTATATTATTATAATGCAAAACAAAAAAAAAACTATTATTATACCTTAATGCCGAAATTGTTATTATTATAATGTCAAAACTTATTACTATTTAACTTATGACCATGTAAAATAAATCCACATGATTACCTAAAACTCCCATATTATTATTTAACCTAATCTTTTTCCCCCTAATATATATCTTCCGCATTTACTTGCGGATGCGTGTGCAAAGCCTATGAGCTCCACCGACTTGGCCCTTGGGTCATCACGCGGTGCGGCTCATAGGTCACAACCAAAGTGTTCCCCTTTGGTCGTGGGTAGCTTTTGGTAGCCTAACAAACTACCAGATTCTTACAATATATTTATTTATATATATATTTTTAATTTATAAAGTAAAAGTTTCTAGTCTATAAGTAAACATTACAGATTTTTCAGTTGTTTTTTTTTGTTAAATTCATATTGAATATACGCCTTTAACGTTCAAACTTTTTCAGGGAAAGGCCCGTAAAACATTAGTATGTAAACCGAATGCTTCATCTCCAACTACAATAAATGGTGGAGGTATACTTTATTCATCTCTCAACAAACAACGAGGTTGTGGAAAGTTAATTTTATTATTGTATAATTGTTTACCGAATATGGAGTTTATATTTAAATTTCCAGTGAAATAAATATTCCTTCATATTATGTGGTTACTTATTTCGGAAGATATACGCTACAACCCGAACACCTATACACAAATAAAATCATTGAATAGTTGGCCACTGCAAGAACATAGAAACGAATACAATTTTTAAATAACCGCTAAAAAAATGAAAATGTGTTCATTTTTAATTGTATTCATTTATATTTATTAAATTTACTATTGAATATAAACATAGTTTACGAATCTAATTTCAAATTATAGATTATTATTGAATAAACATACTAATTTCTATATATAAATATATATATTGCTTCATATAATTACTAATTATTACTGATTCTCCGCTCAGAATCGTTTATTTTATTGAATGCGATCATTGCATTCAAATCGAACACTAATAATACACTATATTGTCCGAGAACCGAAGCGGCAATGGACAAACTTTCAACACCGTTAACTCCACCCCGCTGCACTTGCCCACTTTTTATAGTCCATTGTTAAGTAATTATTTAATTTTAATTATTCAGAACATTAAGCTAACTGTAACCTGGAAACCTGTTATAGGTTTAGATATAGTTAAATATATATTGAATGATGGTTAACCAAAATTAATGCGTGACTAATATACCATGTAGGTAACACAATTTATTGTGTTTATTTAAATAGTTAGGTTGTTTTTTCATAGTTTTATGGAGCTATAATATCCGAACTCTAATATTTATTATCTATGGTTGGCATACTACACAACGCTAATTTTATATAGGTGGAAACATTTTCAAATGGTATTGGTCAATTCCTATACCTACGCAAGTTTTCATATTACGACACACCATAATATTATCTTGTCCAACGATATAATATGATTCTTTATGTTTTATTTTGTATAACGTAAAACTAAGAGATTACATAAAATACGTACCGACAATGGTCATATATTTTTCTACAAAGCTGGAAATGTGATGAATGTGTACGTCCTAAAATGTAGCTGTCAGCTACTGTGATTTATTAATGGGATTTCTTACAAAAACAAGCAAAATATTATTTATTTATTTGTATTTATTTATTTATTTTACAATACAGGATGAACCCTTTAATACAAGAATATAATAGTAATAATTTTGCTTTTTGGAATCGAAGCTCAATTTTAGAGTGAGAATGAAGGGTCAGTATTGGCAATGCACATAAGATGAATAATTGGTGAGTTAAGATAGTAGTTTAAGGAAGAGAAAGGTATGTGAAATGGAACAGATGATCATGTACGGCGGGAGGGGATATTAAATGAGACACGAGATATATGGACTGTCAATTTTAGAGGAAAGAAGATTATTTAGAAATGATAAGTTAGCTGAATGACGATAATCAGCGAGGCTTTCTTAGGAAAAAGGGCGTTTGATTGACGTGTAATCGTGAGGTGGACAGGATATGTTTAATTTGTAAGCAGCGAAAACCAAAATATGTAAATATATATGTAATAATAAATCACTTTATATGTGATTAAAAAATGAAAATATGGAATACAAAAAAATTACAAAAAAATATAAAACATTGCTTTATAAATGACATTATTATCTAATTTACTTATTTTACTACCATTATTCATCTTGATCTTGATCTTGAAAGCAATGAGATACCATATTATACATGCTCAAATTGTCAAAGTTAAATTATATACGGTTTGTTCGTAACACAGATTTGTACCGACTGAAGAAGCGCTCGACTTCCACTGAGGTAATGGGTGCAAATTTCATATTTGCAATGTCCAAAGAAGTGAGTTCAGCCGGAAACATTAACCCATTAATTTTGCAATGTGTATCTCTAATTAATGTTAGGCAGTCTAAACCAGGATTTTTTTGTAATACGCTGTGCATTTTTTCTTTTACTGCAACTCCCAAGGGTCCTTGTACTTGTTCTATGAATTTTTCAGCTTCTTCTATAAGTCCTAAACTTTGAACTAAAGTCATTTTTCTTGTTTCTAGTTGTTTTATTGTATCTTCTAAAAATCCAAAATTAACTATTTTGTTTACGTACTTTTTGAAACATGGGAAATCGCATACATCGTATACAACTATTAATAAATCGTAAATTGTCGAAATATGTAGAGAAAAATGGAATTATTGAGAAATATATAAAAATATGTAAAATAAAATATGGTTCATTACAATGGAAATCCCTTGAAACGAATTTATCACTTACCTAAATTAATTTATCAAGTCACAGTAAAAATATGTATTTACATATAAATCCGAGCCCTAATTATAATATTTGTTATCACCCCACCAATGCACCCTGTAACATTTATCACTACGCAATCGGAAAGTCGTCCGTTGTAAGTACCATAATATTTATCATTTTCTATATTATATCATGACAAAACATTCAATTAAAAGTAAATAATAAAATCGGAATATTGCTTACAATTTATATTAGCACAGTTGCTGAACCCGCAATCATGGGCGTGCTCAGAGGGATGGAGATTTTAGGGGTTAACAAATATTATAATATATGTACATTGTACTTACATATAATTCTTAAAATTTATTCGGGACAAATCTAGTTTATCACCCACGTGAATTTTACAATTTTTTTCGGAAACCTATGTATTGCAACGAGTAGAGAGCAATATTGTAAAAATTAATTACCAGAAATCATTAGTTTTTAAGTTATACCCTTACGAAGTTGACGATTTTCGGTGTTTTACGCATTCATTCAACGTAATATTTTACTAGAGTGACTGAGTTGCACTTACTCCAAAAAGTTACACCCGATATAAGTTGAACATTTATAATTTGTTTAAGAGTTGCCAATTTTTACGGGTAACAAATTGCACAGGATCAACTAAATAAACTGGATATTTTTGATTAAAATTTGTGCTATTGGTTATAGGAGAAATAATTGGTAGAGATTAGTATTTATTATTTGGTTGTCGCTGGTTAATCGGGCAGATCAGATGCAAGCATGCATCAAATCAAATTTTTGCACATTGATACGCCGTTGCACATTTTCCGTCATCCGACGTATTCAGATTGTCTACCAGAGAGACTGAGTTGCGCACTGAATCAGTTAAACAATCACTATTTTTTTTTAAAAGTTGTAATTTTTACGGGAAACGAAGTGCACGGGATCAGCGAGTTATAACATACAACTATACAATTAGACAATAGACATGTATATGTTAAATACAAAGTCCGGAATTGTACATTTCGCAATATGTACAGTGATTTTTGTACACATTGCGAATTGTACAATGTTGCTGTACAAAGTAACTAGATTGTACAAGTTACATTATACAATTCGCGATGTGTACAATTATCACTGTACAAATTGCAAAATGTACAAAATTTGTACAAATCACAAAATTTAAAAACATATTACATTATAAATTACAATATAATAACTGTTATGTTTAAAAGTATTTTCTTAATAAATATTACATATTAGTATATCATATAAAAATAGATATACCTGGTCTTTATATATTAGTATACTTTAATCATTGAAAAAATCACAAAATTTAAAAATATATTATAAAAATTAAAATTTTTCGTATAAAAAAAATATTATTATAAAACTACATTAGGTACACTGTTAAAAAAAATTTAATTTAATTGCATATACTTTATCATTATTTATTCTTACAATCAAGTGCGTTATGACAGCGTGAGTTGCATAGAACGTTTTTTTTTCATTTATTGTCATAGCATTTACGTGTACAAAAACATTTCAAAAAACCTTGCCCTTCAAACATTGATTCTTTTGTATTTGCCGCTCTCAGAGAAATTTTATCCATAGGTATATCATTTATAGTTAATATATTTACCCCATCACAAGATGAAAATTGGTTACGACTAAATAGTTGTGCAATAATACCATTTTTAGTACCGATTTTATACAAATCGTCCGTCGTTACTTCCATTATAACACCTAATAAAATGAAAGTACATCACTTACTAATATTATTATTATTTATAAATATAAAATAATGTATTACCTATGATATTTCTCGAATCTCCTTTACTTGTATCTACGTCTGGTACAGGTAGCGTTACGTTTGTACCGATTGAAACGACTGGATACTTCAAGATACTATCAGTTTTCATTCGTTTTGCTTGGTGATGTAATGAACTTATAGCTAGCTTTTTATTTTTATTTATTTTACTTTGCACAATTGTAATTTCTTCTAATACCGATTCACTTGCAGTTGAAGCCTGCTCTAAAATATTATCTTCACATACTTCACATACTTCTGTTTCGGTTAATTCATTATAAATTAGCTCTAATGAAGAAATTACTTGCTCTAAATCATTCTCAGAATTTAATGTTTTGAGTATATTCTCGGGTAGGGCACTAGAAGTGAGGCCAAGTTGTGCTTTTCTGCCGAATAATACCTCAAATGGTGATTGTTTAATACCAGAATGATAGCTACTATTTTTTTGAAACTGGCAAAATCGAAGACCTTCACTCCATTTATTGGATTTATTGTCCGACATCCACGCCCTTAAAATATCTTGCACATCTCTGTTTACCCTTTCAACACTTCCTTGACTCTGAGAGTGGCGAGGTTTCCCGTGTACAATCTTAAGTTGTGGCCACATATTTTTTAATTCATCAATTATACAATTAACGAACTCACGGCCGTTGTCTGATTGAAGAATTGAAGGTGCTCCAAACGTACAAAATATATCAATTAAATGATATGTTACTTCAGCTGCAGTTTTTGTTTTAAGAGCACACAACGTTACAAATTTTGACAAATGGTCCTGATAATTTAATATAAATTTGTATCCACCATCATGGCATGACTGCATATCGATTAAATCGACCTGTCCACGTGCATTGACTTCATTAAATACCATAGGTTTAACAACTACTCCTCTTTTTCTTGAAACTCTTTTTTTTAAACACGTTACACAATTGTTTAAATATAATTGAATAACAGGACGTGATATATTAACGTAACCATTTTTTAAATAATAAATCATTTTATGAAGTCCACCATGCCCTGTTTCTTTATGTGACTTTTCAAGAACATCATATATTTCATCATTATGTAAATAGTATTTAACTTCATTATTTTCTGATCTATGTAATGGAAAAATCAATTTATTAACTTCACCTACTTTTATAATATCGTAGCAATTCAAACGTTTATAGTCTAATAAAGTCTTATTTTTCCGATGTTTAGCTTCAAGTACCTCATTTATTATTTTTTTGTAATTTTCTTCATTAGCTATGGTCATTGAATTTACACTTAAATTAATATTTTTAATTTTTTCGTCGAACACATTTTTAAAATTAATATTATTTTCAACTTCACTCATTTTTTCACAATAATGTAAGTTGAAATATTGCAGCAGTTCCGAGTTCAACGCAATAGTCCGTACTAAAATCTGTTTAAATTATATTTCTGAACGACAGTATCGTAAAGTCGTTTAGATAAACTTTATCATTTTTATTGCGTTATACCTTTACTAATATGTTGGATTCCACATAACGTGGGAAACACAACTCATAAGACTATAAGAGATGATATTTTATATCTTATTATAGATTCACGTATTTTACTTTACAGTGTGTACAGTGTACAGTAATATGTAATGTAGTTTTATAATAATATTTTTTTATACGAAAAATCGTAATTTTCGTTATAATATTTTTTATACGAAAAATTTTAAAGACCAGGTATATCTATTTTTATATGATATACTAATATGTAATATTTATTAAGAAAATACTTTTAAACATAACAGTTATTATATTGTAATTTATAATGTAATATGTTTTTAAATTTTGTGATTTGTACAAATTTTGTTCATTTTGCAATTTGTACAGTGATAATTGTACACATCGCGAATTGTATAATGTAACTTGTACAATCTAGTTACTTTGTACAGCAACATTGTACAATTCGCAATGTGTACAAAAATCACTGTACATATTGCGAAATGTACAATTCCGGACTTTGTATGTAACATATACATATTTATGCATATAATACATTTACAAGCATACATATGTTTATCTACGATCTTATACTATACTAAACGGTAATTGGTTCTCAAAATATTTTTTGATAGTCAACTAAGATTATTAATATGTACTAATGTACTATCATTATTAAATACTATCCAAATAATGAAAATTACAACTAATTATAGAACATTTTGTTTTTATCACCGAAAATTCTATAAGGTAAACGCCGTGTATCCACGTATGGTGTTAATTTTGTATTCAATGATATAAAATAATTGTATACTAGAACGATTCTGAGCGGAGACTGTCTGTAAGCCTATAATATTACTAAGTATATTTTATGGCGATAGTACATTATTGTGATTAAAGTATCTTCGGTAATTTGTTTTAGAGTTACATACAATTTTTATTTATAAGCATATTATAACGTTCATATTTAGACAAAATGTATCATATTTAAAATTTAAAAATAATTTGATAGTAAGAAATGTATAAAATGTTCAACTTTTATTGCTAAGAATTGACAGCTTAAAACAAGGTTCAGCGTAAATATAGGTTATATATTATAAGTTACTTTATTATTTTTTTGTTATTTCACAATAATATTTTTACTTAGTAATATTATAGGCTGACTGACCGTTTTCGATCGGAATCGTTTTACATTATAGAACGATATTATATCATTGAATACAAATTAAACACAATCCATTACAGTGACCCACTTGTAACCAACTGTAAGCCCACTTGCCCACCTTTTAGATTCTGGGCAGAGCGAGGAAGTTATTGGTTTTACAAGGGTATTTTTTTTTTAACCTGTATACAAAATTTCTACCAGAAAGAGTGCTTCGATTTCAACATAATATATTTCTTTATCTTTTAGCAAATTAGATCAAAATGGTACTTTAGATAGGTCATTTTTCGATTTTCTCAATATTTATTTAATGCCACAGGAAAAACCACCGAAAATTTACGAAAAAACGCTAAAATGGTATTTTAATTTCTAACGTTTTTTTTTTATCACCATAGAAATTGATAAAAAATTTTAATATTATATAAAATATCCAGACTGACAAACCGTCTCCGATCATAATCGTTTTTCTTATACAATGATATTATATAATTGAATTCAAGTCCAATACAATTCATTATACAATGACCCATTTCTAATCTACTGTACAGCAGAGCGACATCCACTTACCTGATTTTTTTTGTTTTTTTTTCCTTGGGCTTTTGAAAACTATTGATTTACTAGATTCACTTTTCCATCGTACAAGATACTGTTGAAGTGCCCCAAAAGGTGATGACAGAGACAAAATTAAACACACACCACCGTAAAATCAATACGTGCATCGCTCCGCTCAAAATATTTAAAAACGCATATTGGCTAGAAGTTTTATTTTAGTCCATTCATTATAAATAAACTGCTATGACACGTTTGTTCCAATAAATTACAATTGCACAAAATCAGAGCAAAAAATTTAAAGCGCAGATTTTTTCCGTAATAATTAATTCACACATCCATAATTATATCAGGACTATAGTGGCACCTATGTTAAAAAAAATTTTATATTTACTAATATTTTAGGTACGGCAAGCCTGTTAACTCATTATTGCTATGTGTGTGGTGGTGATGGGGTGCGGGCAAGAACTTAAAGGCATAAGAACAGATCGCGACCTGACCTAGCATCCAGCCAGTTTCTGGAGCTCCTTGGTAGCAGGTATCAAACTGAACAAGTGTCGGGCCCGGCTCTTGTCCGACGGGTGCGTATCCAGCCACCATTTCCGGGTGGACGGACCGTTGATCATAGCCATGGTTTCCCAGAATCGGTAACCCTGGGTGACGTCTAGGCACGCGTTCGCGGCCAGCTCCAAGCCGACGCGGTCGGCCTCCACCTCGTGGCCCCTCTGCGTCCTAAGTTCCACACACACATACAAGACGAGTTGACACATGCCAACCGCAAACAGAGCATAAGGGAACGGCAGCGTGGCTGACAATACTGCGGCTACTGGCAACATGCACATCAAGTGGACGGCTAGGTTGACGCTGTTGAGATGGTTCAAGTGCCGGAGCAAGCAGTGCGCCAGCTCATGGCCGATTATAATCGAAAGCTGATCGTCGTTGGCCACGGCTGCCAGTCCGGAGTACACGAAAATGAAACCATTCGCCATGACGAACGCGTTGACCATCGGGCTATCCACCACCACCACACTCCACTGACGCTTGCGGATATCGTCAACATTAACGTTGGCGCTCAGCAGCTGAGACGTCACGCCGGCCACGCGCTTGTACGTGGGATGTTCTATTCCCAGGAGGCAGCACTTACCCATCGCAGCCAGAATGATAGCCACCTGTTTGTCAGCCCTTATCTCGATCGTCCGCTCGCTGAACATGAACAGCCGCCACAGGTCCGTCCACGGGTCCAGTTCTATGTAAGACGACAGGAACGTTCCGATCAGACATAGTCCGGCGGTCACCGTCATGCCAATGGCCAAGCGGTGCGTCCAGGCCGCATCCGCGTACCGCTGCCTCGTCTCGGGTGTCCGCTTGAACCACCAACGCCGCGCCGCAATGCCACCGATTATGGTGAGTAACAGCGAAAACTCACGCTTACCCGTATGACTGTAAACATGTATAGCAATAATATTATATTATTGTTGTGGAAGTATTGTTGTGACAAGCAAATTTCTGACATTTATGAAATATTTCATTAACTAGTAAGGGGAAAATCATATGACCGTAGTTTTAAATAAATAATATTTAGGGCTCGGAACTTAATCTATGCTAAAAATTTGGAAAATATGTAAAATATGCGCAATTTATCGAAGAAAATATTATATGTATACGATAGGTATACATGATGGCGCTTTTAAAAAAAAATTTTTTTGACATTTGTTATAATTTTATCGATAGTGCTAATATATTATCAACGTACCTCTTCGGAAGTATTATGGAGACATCGCACAGTGCATGTCACATGAATCATATTTAAGTATAAAGGACTAAGTGATTTGTCCACACTTAACCATATAGGGCACCGCATCTGATAGCATTGTATGGGAGCATTACAAAAATAGCCGTTGATGAATTAACTAATTTTGAATTAATTGGTTGTCATATTATAGTATCTAATATTCTTTTGTTAAACTAGAGATTTCCAAAAAAAAATTTGGTCTCGTTAAGTCCATGAAACATGCAAAATTATGCAACAAAATATTTTGTATTTGAAATATACGTACTACAGACCTCAAATTTGTATGGAATTGGAATTTCAATATGCACTTTCAAAACAAATATGCAAATGCCTAAAGTTCCGATCCTTGAATTAACATGTATTTGGTCGCCATCGAATAAAATATATAGTAGGTAGGTATTCGGCGTGATATGAAATCAAATGAAAAAAATAATATTATTTGTTGTATAACTAACGCGGTAACAGCAGCAGTAGAATATTTCGTTACTCATTTGTAACTCGGATCGTTATTTTATAGTAACAGCCACCGAACCGTATCGTCATAATATAATACAATATAAAATAGTCAAATAATACCCTTTGAATTAAAATAGATTACCAAACAAGGTTTTGCAGCTGTAGAGACTGTTTGGGTATTTTCAGCGCAGTATTCGGTGTCTTATAGTATGCCAAACCGCTCTTACCACTAATATATGACATTGAAAGTCTTGCTGTTGGAACTGACAAAATAGAAACATTTCTCGAAAGAAGTAAAGAAAACATCCTATAAATAATATCAGAACATTATAAATGATAAAGAAAGTCTTGATTGCAAAACTGACAAAGTATAAACAAACATAGATACGTATCGTAGGAAACGGATTTTCTCGAATATTTGGAGAGACGATGAAACATCTGTGTAATATAGATTTCGCGCATCTTTAAATCATTTTAAATAATAATGTTTTATTTTATTAATTTTTTTCTAAGTCATATTACATTTTGCATTTCAAGAGAAAGTTTATATTTTAGAATCAGATTATCAAAACACAATACAACACGTCAACGTGTTCTTGTGACTTAACCAATTTGTCTATTATAATTTATTTCAATTACTGTATAATATTTAAAGATATTTTATTCTAACAATTTGAACTAATCTACTTAAGTATTCCGTGTTAAGAAAACGCTACCTACCCATGCATTTGTTGTATCCGTCTTACACACGGACGACATAGACAACTTTCGTGAGTGAATTGACCTATTATCAAACTTTTAGGTAAGAACTTTATATGTGCTTCAGCGTCGGCGGTTTTTTCGATATTTTAATTTTCAAATACTTTGAAATATCGAAGAAAAATCGTCGCTTTAATAATTCATGAAAGTAAATAAAAAATTAGCTATCAATTCAATGAAATGTAAATGTTTAATTAAATAATATTTCCTAAATTTAAAATAATTTTGTTTATAGAATTTGTCGGCGTAATAATTAATAATAAAATAAAAAAAAAAGTTATGGAATACTGCATGTATGCTATAAGTAGTTTAAGTACCATATTACGATCAGTGGGGACTGACCATTGGTTTATACAGTTAACTCTAAAATGTTTGTGTTATTACTCATATTAATTATTATTGAGTAATTCATAAACTAATCTCGACATACCTACCTACCTAGTGACAAGAAATTCTTTTAATTTAAAATAATGTAGTTACAATTCATAGTCAATTACCTATATTTGTATAAGTTCATATGTGACCATTATGTAGGCATCAACTAGTACGTATAGCGAGTGTCGACATTGAGATATTTTCGATAGGTAGGTACCATATTAGTCCACAATAATGTACAACTATAGTACTTTAAAGCTATTGTAACGTGGTCGGGCTATTGTTACGAAGTTAGTTATCGAGAGAAGGTTTTCTATTCCGTTCTTGTATAAGTTTTCCGCAGCTTGGGGTGAGAGCACTGTGTAAAAGGTATATATAGTTTATCAATAATAAGACACTTTACTGAACATGTAGATGGTTGTTAATAAGTGTATATATAGGTGAGTTCGCTCCTGTGGTGGATGTGCGTGAGTCCACCTATGTCGACCAGACCTACCACAGAATCCAGTCACTATAGTCATCGTGACCTGCCTTAGTTATTTTACATAGTCCGCACGTGTTGTTATGTTAATATAGTTTTGCCCAATTTCATGTGAGCCCTGTGAGTTATTGCACCGCATACAATCAACCACAGGGTATTTCCGCTTCAATTAAATCTTACAACCTTCATACATTCCGTGTATGTACAAATTGTCTTCCCATTAATCATTCCTTTATATTCCTATTGTCTGTGTTGTGTCGGTCGTGATCTAACTCTAGTATCATTATTGCGTACGGCACAGTCGAAAGTTGAGTTGCCTATCCCGGACGCCTAAGGCGATGGTTACTGTATTACTGTATTATTATCAAGATTACAATATAATATATATATTAATAATGCACAGCAGCACGACATTATTATGAATTATAATAATAATTCAGCACGGTCCTTTAGCCAAAACAGTAAAATATGTATAATCATATATTCATATGGTAAATAAATGTACGTGGACCTCCTGGCCCAACAATTAATATGTAATAATACTAATGATAATAATAATAATAATGATGTAGCGAGCTCTGAGTATACCTATATAGGTAATAACGTAAATACGTATATATTATTATATTATTATACACGGCGCGTAATATAAATAATAAAATAATATGTGAGTGACAGTACGTATAATATAGTAGGTAATGCATATATTATATCGATAATAATAATTGTAGCATATTACATTCGTTCAGCAGACGAGCAACCAGCCACCATCAGAATAGTCACTTAAGCTCATAATCACAAGTCACAACTCGCTAACTAAACAGTTAATTAATTGGACTTTGAATATTTCTATATAATTATTATATTTGAGTAATAATAAATACAAAAGTATATTATCATTATGGCAATTTATTTCAAACACCTTCATATTTTTAACTAGAACGCGTTGAGCATGTTACAATAATAACTCACTGATTGTGGAGCGCCAGACTGGTCAGCTGGTCTTGTAGCTAAACAAATAAAATTGTCATACATACACAAGAAAAAATAGAGTATTGAAAATGGCGAAAATAATAATAAATACTTAACAGGCCGATTTACGCACGGCAAATAATATAATAATATCAGGCGCCGATTTTCACCACGGCAGTAGGTATAATAATATATAAAAGGCACAGAAAATTACAAAATATAAAAAATTATATTAACAACACTGGCGATTTGCGCCACGGTAGATTATTACAATTAAATAATAAAACACCGGCGATTCGCTCACGGCAAAAATAATATCTGTGGCGATTTGCGCATTACAACAATATAAAAAAACTTGGCTGTGGCGGCCGTATTACATAATAATATAATCTACATTTATCACATATTTTATATTTCATAATAATTCACAGACGACACAATTAATATAAGAAAATAAAATATACAACAATGTGTGTTGTATGTGTTGGTGATGGAGTGGTAGGTACGCGTTTACCAATATTATTCGTTGGCTTAGACAGTAATATTGTGTATGGGTCAAAAAGGTTCAAGTGTGTACATTTTGTATTTTTTAATCCTATAGTATATGTTTAGTGTATAATATTTATATATATATACGATATAGGGTGTAACGAATGTTACACTAATATACAGAGATACAACAATACAGGTTATACAGACCGACACAAAAATAAGTGGTACAATATATTATATTACGATCTCATGTCGTCTTTATAGGTTTGGAATTTCTATTGTACCTATGGCTATACCTACAGAACATATTAGACTGCGGATACATTGTATATACATCATATATATATATATATTTGCTTTTGTAACGACGAGCGTTGTTGCAACATGGTATGATGTTTATCACTGTGTCGTCTTGAGTGTTCTTAGTACAACTTATACTGGAAATAATTGTGTGTATAAAATATTTGTACATATATTTTAAGAAATGTATTGTATTTACAATGATGTGAGTTTTTAATTATCAATATTTGAGTGGTAAAATAATTAATCAGACTTTCGGCACCAGCACCTTTTCCGATAGAAAAGTGAATCTAGTAAAAATACAGAGAAAAAAGAGAATTTGTAGTTTTATACACAAAACCAGTTTTAGACAAAATCGAAAATCGTTTTTGTTGTACGACTAAACAATAAAAAACTGTTTTTACATTTTCTATAAATCATTATATTATTTTCATAATAGTTTGACACTTTTAGAGCATGAAAATACAGTTTATGCGTACATCATATAAGAGCTCCGGTTGGAAAACTTGAGGGTATAGGACTTGGGGAGTCGGCCTAACCTTATATATGGTGTAAAAATTAGGGTACAAAAAAATGGTAGTTAACTCATGGTCTTAGGACTTCTTTCTATTATTTTGTTCCAAAAAGTAATCTGGTTCTTTACTAGTAGGTTTAAGGTCTGTTGTTCTAATACGCTCAATCGTGTTACACCTTAATATCATAACTATTGGCGTGTTGTCTGGCGCCGAATATAATAGGTGGCACCACTAAAAATGGTACCGGATGTATTTGCTTCGAATTAATGTGCGCGCGCATTTCGACCGTGGTATTCAACGGGACACGTGAGCGTCCTTGGGCCGCTTTCACATAATAATATTGTTCGCCTTTTCCACTAGCCACCATCGGAGCAGCTGCCACCGAGTGCCTTTTCAGCTGTCGGTTGTCGTTGCACGTGGACACATTCTGTAGACGGTAATATTCAGACATCTGATCGAGTCCACGAAAAAATAAGTAAGTGCTAAATGTTAAATTGTATTTACAAAATAGTTAATGACATAATTACATGATATAGTCACAAGGGCGAATTTATCCATAGGCCACCAAGACCCGTGCCTAGGGCGCATTTTTTTAGTTAATTTTTACTTTTTACTTTTTCATAATTTCATAATTATATTTACCTAAATTTATATTTTGTATTAATTTTTAAATGTATACAATTTGCATGAAACTGGAGAATGGCTCACGTAGTCATGTCGCAGTAACATTTTAATTTATAAGGTATAATAACCTTGCCGTTTGAGTTTAATCCTGTGACCGGCGTGCGCCGCGCCCCGCTGCCACCGCTAGAGGTTCGACATCGACATTCGACATACAACCCAGACAGCATTTTGTAATGATAATATTATAATAGTATTATAATAACGTTATACTAATATTATTCGTTATTATAATGTTATAATAGTATTATTAAACAAAAAATTGCTGTCTGGGAATATTGTGAATGGCGCAAGCGTAAAATACCAGCCAATGGCAGTCAAATATACTGCCTCGTGCCGCCGGGTACATTGTTGGTATAAGACATGAATAACATGAAAAAAAATTTATGGGACAAAGAATATTTATAATATTAATGATTTTTATAGGTATTATTATAACTAACCAAAATTTTACTTATTTGATATACCTAGGTTCCTACATAAAGTACGTACCTAAACTTATAGGTTAGGTTAGGTTATTAGGTAACGTATATGTTATTAGGTACATTTATTTATTTTACTTTATTTTTCTCTATGTACATTTTAATAATTTTCTAGAAATGTAACTATTAAGATGAATTTGATTCATCAATGATTAAAATTAATATAATATATTAGTCTGTTACAACAATTGCTTTGTTTTTTAAAAGTGGCGCAAATGAAGAACTCATCAGATTCAGGTTCAGATTCAGAAAGAAGATCAGAGTATTTCAATGATGATGACAATTTAGATGACATACGTGAAATACTCTCTAACATCGATTTGTAAGTATGGTCTCTCGTAAATAAAAAAACACATGTGTGTGTCACCTAGTATAATATTATAAACACAATAGAAGTGTAGATAGAATAGAGGTTCCGTGTGTACCTCTGAAAGTGGCTTTCGGTACACAATATTTAATAAAGATGGCTTGCTTATTACCTACATAACTTATGTCATTGGAAAATTGTCAATATAATAAATTAATAATCTTACCTTTATTGATATTAACACCACATTTTGTTATATGGATACAAATTACCAATATTTAAATACTAATAATTAGGGCCCGGAAGTATATGCACTAAAAGCTACAGAAATATGTATGCACTTATGCACTTAAAAATCCTAATATATGCGCTCAAATATGCTTAAATATTTATTTTTTTAAATTTATAAATATGAAGAAAAAACATTTTTATTTCAATTTCTTTGACTAGTGTATAAAAACATTATTTCATTAATTAATATACATTTTTTTTAGTTTATAAATATGAGGAAAAAAATTTTTTATTTTAATATCTTTGACTAGGTAGTGATTAAAAACATTATTTAATTAATTAATGTACATTTTTAAACATAACAATTTACAATCAACGGTTTTGATAAATTCTCAAAAATAAACGACCATCTGTTATCTGTCAACAAATTGTTGAACATCGAAAAGCTCCGCTCCACGTCGACCAAAGACGGAAAAATCGTTATCGGTGATAAGGATAACAATCTATATTACGTTAGTCGATAGATTATCGTAATGAAATAATAAATTGAGTAAGTTAAACACGTTAAACGCTGACATCGATTCTGCATGGGTGCGCCCATCGATCGACTTTATAAGATAAAGCCGATAAAGCTACATGTAGTTAAAATTTATAAATATATATATTAATATATTATATTAACCAATTGGGGAAAATATTATATTGTTTTTAAATTCAAATGGAAATTTAAAAAATACGATATAAGAATAGATATTCTTATATTTATCTAGTAAGTTCTCTCAATATAAATGTATTAAATTTTTTATTTACGAATTTTCATACTGTATCTTCATAAATTATAAAATATGCTCTAAAAAATTTTAATATTATGAAAAATGCTCTAAAATTTAAAAACCACTAAATATGCAAAAATATGCACAATAAACTTTTGATATGTTTTTCGTAGTGTCTTGGAATACATTTCTAGCTCACATAGCAATAAATCTAATGGATAAAAAAAAACATGCAAATGCATGAACTTCCAGACCCTACTAAAAATAAATTAATACATTTAATTGAAAGTTCATTTTCAATTTAACACAAAGCCAAATTATTGCCAGAGTGGCTTAAAAATTTTAAAATTGACTGCCATATTCCTCATGGGTTTGCCTACTTTTGGCAATTAAAAAAAAAAATTCTACAAATGAAATTAAATTAGTATAAACAGTATCTTGTTCGATGAGAAAATAAATCTAGTTGGTGCATTCAGGAGGTCAAAATATAAAATTCCCAATACTTTTCAATAATGCCGGGAAAATGAATAACATAAAAATTAGGAAAAATGGACATTTTTACCCAAACCAGTTTTTGACAATATCAATTTTGGTTTTTGGCGTAACTCTAAAACAAACAATCGTATATTATATACATGCAATTTTCACTGGTGGTTTATATTTGCATTTTATATACACGATAAAATGATCAAAATATTTTGATTTGATTTGAACTATTTACGGTCATTTTCAGTTTCCAATTTTATTAATTTTAGATTCTGAGTGGAACGATGAATGTATTGATTTTACAATGATGTGTGTTTTTTTTTAAATTTTTTAAATTCTTAAATTTTTTATTTTTTTTTGTGTCTGTGTACACGATAAGTAGTCGAAATAATGCTACGATTTTCAACTTTAGTATCTTGTTCGTTCAGAAAGTGAATATCGTTGGTGCATTGGGGAGGTCAAAATTTAAATTTCCCAGTAGTTTTCAAAAGCGCCGGGAAAAACAAAAGAAAAATTAAGGAAAAACGGGAATTTTTACGCAAAATCGATTTTTCACAAAATTGAATTTGGTTTTTGGTGTAACTTTAAAAAAAATGACCGTAGATACATGAAATTTTGACTGAATGTTTATATTAGCATTTTCTATACACC
>NC_042493.1:129274322-129283946 GCF_005508785.2 Acyrthosiphon pisum
AAATTTAATACCATCCATTATACAGTGACCCACTTGTAACCTACTGTACAGCAGAGCGAAATCCACTTACCCACCTTTTTTTCTATGAATATCAATAAAATGTTATTTGTTAGTTAAAAAAGCTTGAAAATTTAATACAAGGTTTCTAATATATTGTAACAATGACATTTGAAAAATATTAAAAATCTATGGTTACAATTTTTATTTATAAGCATTTAATGTTAAAATCTCGAAACAATACGTAAAAATCACGAAAATGTGGAAATTATGTTGTTAGAAGTTCATAAAAATTTTTCTTCTTATATCTAATATTTTAGAATGTAATACAAGATTGCCCATAAGTTTTCCTATTTTTACCAAAAAAAAAAATGTCCATAGGAAAGTTAAATAAAATTTTTATGAGCCTTTGAATTTCAAATGTTTACAACGTTAACTCAATTTTTTCAAGTAGCTATTATCTTATTTTGTTGTAATTCAAAAACTAATAACCTTATACTTTTGAAATTTATGTTTATTTTATCAATACCTATACTTGATAATATTTTCAAAATATTTTGGCTGTTTTCGAGCTGTCTACGGACATTTTCAGTTTCCAATTTTATTAGTTTTTTTTTCTATTAATGGCAATAACATTTTACTTTTTGGGTCAAAAAGCGTGAAAATGTAATGCAAAGTTCCCGATATTATATTGTTACCATAAATTATTTTGTAGTTTTAAATTCATAAAACGTTTAACTTTTATAACTAAGGATTGATATTTTAAAACAAGGTTCCACGTAGTTATGTTATTTTGTAACGAAAATGTCTCAAAAATATAAAAACACAGTTTTTTTTATAGTATTTTATGTTCAAATTTGGACGAAATTACATATTAAATGTTCAAGAATTACAATTTTAGTTATTTTGTTGTAGTTTTAGAATATTAATTAAAATTACCGGGTACCGTATTATAAGTCATAACAATATAAATAATTAATATACTATAAAATACCCACAATGACAAAACCGTCTCCGCTTAGAATAGTTCTTTGTATGATATTAATAACTCGCTGGACACATTTAAACAATAAATACAAAAATAAAACAATAATTACAATATTTCAATATTAAATATTAATTAATTTACATTATATTTCGATTTTATTGTTATGTTGCGGCGGCAACAAACATTTTTACACTATAAATTACCACGATATGCAAAACATTAGAATCTAAACTGATGTATAAGTGGGAAAATTCAAAATATTGTAAAATTTGAAATATTACGTTAGGAGTTTAACATTTAAGCTGTCATTCATTAATAATAAGAATAATAATAATTTTATAAATATAAAATATCATACATTCAATTTCCTATTATCTCCTATATTTCATTAGTCATATAAAAAAAATAATGTTTCATAATTTTTTAAAAAGAACTTAATTATTATATTTAGACATTGTGTAATGGAAAATAAGATTTCAACTCAAAATAATACGTCTTGACTGAAATACGCAAAAATATATTTTAGTAATTATATTATATTATTATATCGTAGGTATAATGTATATATTATTATGGTAATGTAAAATACATTTTATCCAATTTAATTCCATCTCTGTTAAGCCCCATTCACACAATCAAATAGTTCGTCAATATTTGTTTGAAAAATGGTTCACAGCATCAATTATTATATCAAAATTGCTATAGTTTAAACTCGTTAGTGATAGGTCAAATTTAACAGCTGTTGAAGCCATGAAAATTGAAATTATTCTCTTATGATAGAATTATCACCCTTTACGCTGTTGAAGTTATGTCTTTTGTATGTACTAACGTCTAACTGTTCTAAGTAAATACTATCAACTTTGAACAATTTTAATTATTTTATTGAAGTACTAAAACATTATATTTGATATGAGCTACGATCGTGATAAATGAATACAGCTTTATAAATTACGGCTGCTTCGGAAATTGTACAAAAAGAAACTTGTAATGTACGTAGGTATTTGTTAAACTTTATTTTATTACTTTAACTTTTCATGTAAAATACATATGTATTTAAGTATTTTACAAGGCTGGGCATTAACGTGTTGATAAGTTAAAGTTAAGTTCATTTAACTTTTAATCTTAATAAGTTATTTCTTATTATGATTATGAGCTTCAAGAATTTTTGAATTAACTTTTAATTAACTTGAGTTAATTTTAATTTTAAACAAGTAAAGTTAATTTGAATTTTAATAGCTTATACTTTTTAAAAAGTAGGTAAAGTAGGTTAGGTTTGGAGCTCCACCAAGCATACATCTACTATTGGCTATAGGTGCCCATAATGGTTGTTGGCTCGGCAATTGGTGGTTTTTTTGCAAGCTTTCAGTACCACTGCAGCGCTAAAATATTTTTTTGTCGCGCCTGCACTGCAAGTTATGTTTTCAATGACGGTTGAAGTGTTGGACCTTTTTCCGTCCAGCGGGCGGTAAAGTGGAATTCTCCAAAATAACTAATGCATTACCTTTGCCGTGATGGCATGTTCAATGAACGCAGGGGTTTGACAAAAAATAGTACGTGTGTCTCGTGCGGGAAGGCAATTTCAGTCTTGGACGAAATAGCTCACTTCCCGCGCCCGTGCTACACAATATACTATTGTGGTGCACACTCGGCTGCAGTACCCATAAAATACCATACCTGCCACCATACGAGTGTTCTGATGTCACTAATGTAGTAATGTACTCTTGTGCCTTGTCCTTTGCAGTGTCGACGCGGACGTGATGGCGGAGGAAACTATCGTGGAAACGCCTCCTCTCAGCAATAACGATCGTTTCAGGCGCATAAAATGGATCGCCGGCACGTTCTACTTGATCGTCATGATCGTATGGTTGGCTGGCTGGCTGGAACCACAGTGCTGCGACATGCAGAACAACTACAAGTGGTCGTTCGAGTTCGGTCTCCGCTACATAAACGGACCACCGCCGACATGATTCTCATGACACGGAAATGTTATGTTCCTATCCCCTACCCAATTGTATTTCATTTTTTTACATAAATATACACAGATATTTGTTAGGTACCTATTTCATTGTCACTGTCAAATACGGTGATGACATTTCGACGATATCTCGTTGGAGGGCCTATATAATATCATGTCCGCTCATTAAAATCAACTACATTCCAAACAAATATAATTTAACTACCTACCTATGTTTTATAATATAATATACGAGTACCTAAATATCAAATTATTATTTTTGTGTACATTTTTACTGTTGTATTATTAGGTACCATTTTTATGGAACATTGTTTAGAACAAATAACTATTTTCAATTAATTTAAACCTTATAAACGCTAATTTACCATCAACATAATACATACATGAATAGGCTATCAATAACTTTCAAACGAGGTCGACTTATTTTTCGATTGTTTCAATTCCTTTTTTATGGTCGTTTTCCGTATTTATGTAGACCTGTATTAATTTAGTGCAGCGAACGGTTTCTCTTACATTATATTGATGTTTTTCTTAAGTTAAAAAATTATTGTGAAAAAATTCTGTGTAACGTTATTACATGCATAAATGCATGTTAAGATGCCTACTCCATTTTAAATCTCTTTGTCAATATATATGTACCTACACCAGGAGGGTGTAGTTTTCCAAATGTTATTCTTTTTTATACTCCGCAAGTTAACAATTTAATTTTAACATTATAATATTATATACGTAGAGTGTGTAGTTATTATTGTATAATATCATTTAATTATTAAACCGGTAAATATTAATATGTTACAATATTTTATATGTGTTCTCGAGTAAAACCTTTTCTGTAATATTTGTACTTAAATATAAATAAATAATGATATCAAAATCGTTTTGCATTATATGAATATCCTGACAGTATTGGCATAAAATTTCATTAATCTTTATTGAATAAAATTAAGGGATTGTTCTACCCAACCGGGGCCTGTTTAAGGAGTTTGCCGCCAGTAGGCTAGAGTTGGTTTGGCACTCCTAAGATAATATATTTGGAGGGGAGGATCAAAGAGGCACGTAAAAAATATAAAATCAAACATAAACTGTTTAAAATAAAATGTTTTTTTCATATTTAATAGGATATCACTAAAAAAAAAAAAAAATTATCAAATTTCTGATCGATGACTATTTATTAAATTTATAAAAGTTCTCTATTCTGAATTAAATAAAAATTACTTAATTTCTAACTCAATATTCTTAAGGCCCATCGAACCATCAGAAATTATCAGCTTAATTGATAAATGCAAACACTTTTAACTCTTTTTGTAATAACTCTTTAACAAATAGTATTTTAAAAATTAAGGCAAGTTCTATATCTTTAATATTCAATATTTGTTAGGTATTATAATATATAATAGCATTATTATTATAATAACCTAATAATAGGTTCAATATTTGTTATAAAAATTTCCTACAAGGAAAAATGTTTGAAGATCATGATGTTAAATTTCTTAGATAAACATAACATTTTTTACAAAAACCATTTTGGCTTCAGGAATAATCTGCCAACTAACGATCCATTATATAATACTACTAAATTTATTTATGAAAACATTGATGATAAGCAAAATATACTTGGCATTTTCCTTGAAAAAAAAAAGCATTTGATTCAGTAGACCATGATATTTAACATTTTTTATACATATTATTCAAACTGCTTAAATATATCTTAAATTATAAACTTAACAAATTAAAATAAATTAAACTTGCGCAATCAATCATTTCTTATGGTATTCCATTTTGGGGAGGGTATGTACCTAACACATCTCTACCAAGAGGTAACACTAAATTCACTATTCAAATTCATTTTTAATATGCCTCATCATGTATCAAATCTCTAAATTACATAGACAATTAAATACATATTAGATCTAAATTTTTTGTTTCTTCGTTTCTTAAAAATATTTAAATGAGTATTTTTTTCCGTAGGTATCAACATTAAACTTGTAAAACTTAATTTATTAGTTATTTCTTATTTGTTATTAACATTAACTATATAATTTTATAATTGAACGTTCGTTTTATTAACTTAACATAACTAATTCAATTTGATTATTTTTATGAACTTGCTGTCCTTTGAAAAATAACCTATAGGTATACAGGTTATTTATGTTTGGCTTACTTAAAACTCAGTATGCTATGTAATTTACATACAATAGGTATTACATTATTATTATTATTATTATTATTATTTTAATAATAAAAATACGGGACACTTAAATAATAATAAAATGTATAATAAACTATTATTAAATAATAATAAAAAATAATAAAGTGTTTTATATACATAACTAGTACCTGGTAAACAAAATCACAAAATACAATAAAATGTAATTTGTTGTTATCATATCTAAAAAAAGGTATTATATTGCTTATTATTTTATATATATAAGGAAGTACTTGCACATTTTTTAAACAAGCTTACCTACTTAAACAATATATAATATGTTTAAATGAATAAATAATTATAATTATAATTATATAATATGCTGCGAATGCAGATCCAATTTTCACCCATCATGCCCACAATCTGGTAATTTTGGAAACTTTAATAAATTGGGAAGAAATAAAGATTTATGGAAGAGTGAACCTTTTTAAAATCAACAGAATTTCACTATCCGTAAGGTAAATAAAGATTTAAGTAACAACTTTGAACCATCAGAAAAGGACAGTGTAACTGATCTAGGTAGTAGGTATCCAATCTTCTATTAAATCGATTTTATATAAATTAAAACAGTTGGATGTATTGAATATGTCATTTAGTGAAGTAAGAGAATCAATAACTTTCTGTTAAGATACGATTGACGATTTTTCAATCAAATTAGATAATCTGGTGTCCAAAGTTAACGAAAACAGCAAGTTGGTTAAACCACCAAAATGCATTAAAAAATTAGTGGTTAAAATAGGTGGTTGCCATTTAAGAAAAAAAGTTATACTGCGCATACGCAATTCTAATTAAGTAGAAAAAATTGAAAGGCTATAAAAAGGTGTATTTTTATGGCATAAAAACCAATAAAAAAGCAGAATTCAAATTACATGGCTTTACGGAAGGATATTGAGTGTTCTTAATTAGTGTTTACACACTGTATATCATTAATTGGTTATGAAATTCGGGATTCAAAGAATAAATTCCCTGACACTCTGACGACAGCAATTTCTTCCTCTAAATTTTAATCTTACTCTTCATCGTCCAATTCTTTAATTCAGCTACTTCTTCGTTTGCATATTAAATACCTATAGATACGTAAGATAAAACATTATATGTTATAATATTATCATTAAAGTCCGGCATTAAATGCATTTTCATATTATGCACGTTTAGGCGATTTTAAAATATTGAAATGATATATGAATATCAGTCCCTAATTGTCCAGTTTTATGTTGAATTTTTCTCCAATATTTATTTTATGATTTCAGAATAAGTGTCTCTGATATGGCCGTCATGTGGATTATTAATGCTTTCAAGTTCATTACCAGTAGACCAAATACAAGCAGTAGGGTACCTATACATTTTACCAAAAATTACTATTATTTATAATAAATCAACTTATTTATAAATACAATTCTATATAGTAAAAGATGTCCATGTAAAAATAACCTAGTTTTATTATTTTCCGTATATTGTAAAACCGTTCTTTTACAATACGTATAGCTCATTTAATGGTAATTTTGAGAAATTGTGATTCTCTGTGTCGACACGGACGTGGAAGTGCTTACACTAGCTCTGATGAATCACGATGATTATCTGAACATAAGATATCTTGGACTTATTTCCTACTCCTTGTAGGTAGATCCCTAGTGGACAAATGACACAAATTAAAAATATTGATCAGTATAAAACTTATAATTTCAACATTCTTAATGTGTAATTAATATAAAATATGTAGTAATAAGAACTAAAATAAAATTGTTTGTAATTTTTATTCTGATTATGTTTTGTTTAAAAAAAAAAATTGGTATTATCATTATTATTACCTCAATTAAAATAAATAATGTTCTCAAACGACCTTGAGTATCATTCTATATTATAGACATTATTAATTTAAATAGGAAATATGATTTAAATGTTTGATATTAAAATATGTGTTTATTAATTATTATAATCATTATATTTTGCTGTAATTTCTACAAAAATAAGTATGTTAGAATCAACTAAATTATATGTAGGGATTCAAAGACAAATGTTTAATAACAGTTGTTATCAAACAAATTTATGTAGGTCATTTTTTGGTCACTTGTATGATAGTCATTGTGTATAATGGACTGTATTAGACTTGAATTCAATGATAAAATATCATTGTATAAGAAAAACGATTCTGTGCGGAGACGGTTTGTCAGTCTGGATATTTTATATAGTTATTAGGAATTAATATTATAATATTATAATTTTTTATTCGTTTCTTTGGTGGTAAACAACTTAGAAATTATTTTTAGCGTTTTTTCGTAATTTTTCGGTGGTTTTTCCCATGGCATTTAATAACTATGAGAAAATCGAAATACGACCTCTCTAAAGTACCATCTTGATCCAATTTGCTAAAAGATAAGATACTATATGTTGAAACCGAAGGACTCTTTCTGGTAGAAAATTTGTATACAGGATATATAAAAAAAAAAATAATTAAATAAACACCAGTGTAAAACCAATAGGTTCCGCGTTCCGCTCAGAATCTAATATTAAATACAACTATTATTTTCTCGTTAAAATTGTTCCATTTACCAATAAAGTAAGAATTGCATGGATCTATTTTAATAGGAGTACACAAACGCAAGTCCATCTACAAACATATTATAAATAATTTTTAATTTGTCATATCAATTAAATCTTCAGTAATAAATTATAAAAAGGTGAACAAGTGGGTACCGCTCTGCTGTACAGTAGTTGTTGAACATGATTTATTAATATAACTTATCAATTATCAACCAACGTGTACAAATTTACTACAATATGTAAACGGTTATAAATCTATAGGACACTACACAGACATTAATCGTTGTCTCCGTCCTACAAGTGCGTTACATAACAAGTATTACACCCAGAAAATCACATTTAGCTCCGTTAGTTTAAAAATTATAGTGAATTATGACCTCTTATACAATTTAAATGTAAGATTATTATCTATTAACATCTCATATTTTTCTGTTATATTTTAATCTTAAAGTCAGTTATGAGTATTTTATGATGTATAAACAATTTACAGTTTTAAAAAACTCATAACTCGATTTATAACTAAAATTTTATAAAGAAAACCTATATCGTTGCCTAGATAATAATCTTACCTTTAAATTTTATAAAAGGTTAATTTACTCTAATTTTTAAAACAGAGGTTCTAACAACCCGTAAAACCTAACAGAGGTAAACATGATCTGCTGAGCGTAATATTTGGTATGTTATGCACTTGTTGGACGGAGACAACAATTTATGTCTGTGTAGCGTCCTCTTAAGGTTGTAACTGTATAACTATTAATGTAAGTATATTAGTATTATAATTTATAGAAAAACTATAATTTAGTTGATTATATTGATAATATATTGATCATACTTCCAATTTTGTAAGAGATATTCTTGACTCATAGGAGCCCCATGCTCTTCGTTTTTAGTAATTCACAAGTTTTAAAAATTTTGCAACAAATACATTTTAGAAACACTTTTAGTAATATCTTGATAACCTTGGAGTTTCATTAAGAAATTGTTTTAAAAGTAAGTTTATTTTCAACTTTTTCATTCATGTATTAAGTAGTATTAAGAAAAGCAAGTTTTTAAAAAAAATGTTGTTTATTTTTTTTACTTTCTACTTTTTAGTGATAACAATAAATTAGAAACAAAGGATTTTTTGAAAGCATAATTTTTTTTATTTACGGTACATTCGAATATTATAAGAAACTCTGTTGTCTTAAGTATAAATTAGCTTATTACATTTTTTTTACATAGTAAGTAAATATGTAAGACTATATTAAAATTATCTCATTTCTCTCCTTCTTTCCATTTCTTCGAGGGCGTCAATATTACATGGTGTGAGTCAATCATACATAACATTTCGTACGGCATTACATACATACATACATACATACATACCATTACAATTTTGCGTATATTCTAAAAATAAAATGCAGTTACCTTTTTTTTCCTCTTCTAGAAACCGAGAACGGGTGGGAACTGTTTAGCACATTACTGTCATCCTTAAAATCTAGGTACCTATATTTTGATCATTTAAATTATTTTGACAAAATGTAAACTTAAATTATTACTATTTACTATAACAGATATAATTGCAAATTTCTTTTTATTTTAAAATTACATAGGGAGTGCTATACTGCTATCGCACCATTAGAACGTGCCGCTACCGTATAAAAATACTATTTTTGTAATAAAATCAAGAAAACATTTCTACAACTCATATTAATATATATGAACTATAATTTATAAAAAGGCGGGTAAGTCGTGGATGTCGCTCTGCTGTACAGTAGGTTACAAGTGGGTTACTGTAATGGATGGAATTAAATTTGAATCCAATGATATTATATCATTGTATACGAAAAACGATTCTGAACGGAGATGATTTGTCAGTCTAGGATATATTATTTTTAAAGAAAAACTTATGGAGAACCTTGTACCAAATTTTAAAAA
>NC_042493.1:129283996-129292953 GCF_005508785.2 Acyrthosiphon pisum
TTTCAATATTTTTGTAAAACAATATACTTTAAATTTTGAATAGGTATCCACTAATAATATTTTAAAAATTTAACACAAAACTACAATCCATCTTTTTCGTTTAAATACCTAATTTCGTCCAAATATGAACAAAAAATAACTATAAAAAAACCTATTTTTTTATATTTCTTGGTTACAGAATAGCCTAATTATGTATGAGAATCTCGTTTTAAATATTCAATCCTTAGCTATAAAAATTAAACATTTTATACAATTTTAACTAACAAATTATTTTTTTAATTTTAAATTTGATACATTTTGTCTGAAATCAAACTTTAAATGCGTATAAAAAAAAATTGGACTAATGTTTTTTTAATATTTTTCAACTACTGTTGTCACAATACAAGCATACATCAGGAACGTCAATCATTGACAAAATCGATTTTATTTTTTCGACGTAAATGTATGATTTAGCATTACTACAGGTACGTCGCACCTGCATGTGTTGTTTTCATCTTACGCACGTCCGACATGGACAAAACGCATTTAAGCAGCTCAGAGTAGAACTCGCTCAATTTTGTCGTTAGAATAAAAATACTCCCAATTTCACTAAATGAAAAGATTACAACACTTTGGAGTGCAAAAACTTCAGCTTTTTTTTAAATATTTAATTTTTATGAAAGGTTAGGTGTTTTTTTTTAATTTCTAAACGACACAATGAATGTTAAGCTGGGTTGACAAAAACATAATGATTTGCCCTCATAAATATTGTCACAATTCAATTTTATAATAGTTATTTTTACTCTAGAATCGAAATCGAGCCAGTTCTACTCAGACTGCGTAAACCCATTTTGTCTATGTCGTACGTGTGTAAGACGGAGACAACACATGCGGCTGTGCTGCCATTTCATATGTAGAACAATAGACCATATTGTTACATAATTCAAACTTTCTTGT
The DNA here is from genome assembly GCF_005508785.2 of Acyrthosiphon pisum. Classification (NCBI taxonomy): domain Eukaryota; kingdom Metazoa; phylum Arthropoda; class Insecta; order Hemiptera; family Aphididae; genus Acyrthosiphon; species Acyrthosiphon pisum. The sequence continues at coordinate 129,284,933 of NC_042493.1, forward strand.
AGCCTGTACAATATAAACTGAAAAAATTAATTAGCAACAAATTCACAGCCCCATAGTAATGACTAATGAGTTTCAAGCAGTGGTTCGTGAAAACAAAACGGAAAACTAAAAAAAAGGGAGAGAAGTTGTCACGACCATTCCATATTATGAAGACCAATATATCCTATTGTATCACCGACGTATCTGCTGCGGAATCTGAAGTATACCTATACCGTGACGTACCTACCGATTGGCCGACAAATCAATTCGCCGTCACACTATTTTGCTGACACCCGATTTGCATTCATTAAAAATGAATAACTTAAATTGAAAACTTTAAATTTTTCTTTTTAAATACTACATATTTAAAATAGTTTTACTATAATTTTGAGAGGTGTTCTAAATGTGTAGTAATTGAACACAACATGTTCTAAATAGTCTTACTACATAAACTACATAGTTTATAGTTAAATCTACTATGCTGTGACAACTCCACTTGAATGTATTTAATTAAGATATATATATATATATATATATTATACTATATATGCTTACAACATGTTGTTGGATAATTTAATGATATTCTATATTTTTTGATAAATGTATTATTGTATGATTCTACGTTTTCACAGAAAATATATATTAAGCCCTCTCTCTCATGTATAGTATTTAAATATAAAGTTAAAAAACATCCCTATACAAATATCTGTCTCACACGTGCCAGGGTATTGTACATAAATTAATGTTTTAATAAAATGTAATAATATATAGGCAAAAATATATATGTTATAAAATAAGAAACATATTTTTATTATTCTTTATTACATTTTGTAATCATACATATGAACAAAATAAAAATTAATCAACAAACAGTGGTTTAGAATGTTTCAAAATGTTAGTGATGACTTGAATGGCTGCAGAAACGTCATATTTAGTTTTCATTCTTTCAGCTAAAGATTTTAGACATAAGAGATTTAAAAAAAATATTTATTTTAAGGACTATTATAATAACAGTATATTGTAAGAGTTAGATATTCATTATAATTTATAAATATACATGAATATACATACCATTCATTACTTTGTACAAGTGTAATACTTTGAATGATCTTTTTGTTTTACCGTGAAAACTGAAATTTGACACCACATGTCTGGTAAAACATAAATCAAAACAATTTGAAACCGCAGCACTCATTGAAAGATTTGATCCTGTTCGCAGGACCAAATAATTTTTCTGCAAAACATGTAAAGCATATCAGAATATATCTTATATAAAATGTATAATAGATTTTACTAGTTCTTCAGCATGACCGTTAAAGTTTGAAATTTCACTTTCTGGTTTTAAAATTTGTTCTACCAAATCTAAGTTGTCCATAGATTTTAATGGTAAAAAGTCAATAAAAGGTGTAGGTAAATTTGAGAGAGGTATAGCAGATTGAGAATGGTTAAGCAATGTATTTAATTTTTTATCAAAATTGCTGAGAAAAGCTGAAACTCTTATTTGTTGTATATTGTATAATGTAAATTGAGTTAAGATGCAGTTTTGTCTTTTCATTATACTAGCTTTCAACTTATCTTTTTGTTTACAGCAGTGGTTCTCAACCTGGGGGGCGCGCCCCCCTAGGGAGGCGTGACAAAATTTCAGGGGGGCGTGAAAATGTTGAAAAAAAATTATAATTGTATATTAATAATAGTTCATTTTAATTTTAAATTATAATATTTTTTCTTTGAAGTTGTATTCATATTAATCCAATAACAGTAAATTCATATTAATCCAGTATAGTTTACATATAAATATTATGCATACATCAATCTTATAGTAGTGAGAGGGGAGGCGTGAACTCATAAAATAGTTTGAAAGGGGGCGTGGACCTCAAAAGGTTGAGAACCCTTGGTTTACAGCAACAATTCATATTGGAATTGGTCGGAATAAACTCTGAAGACATATTATAAATTAAAATTTATCATTTTTGGTATTCATTTTAGTGATTTACCTGCAAGAGAATTATTGTTTTCCATTGCAGTAAGTGTCACATGATTATTATGTTCATTTGTATTTTCAACATGATTTGATTTTTCTGTAGGTTCAAGATAAAATATTGAAAAAATTATATTGATACTTTATACTAATAATCACTAATATTAACTAATATTACGGTGTTTATGTCAATTTCATAACTGCAGTAATTGTCATCATTCTCATCATCGATCATCACAAAATTCGACATCACAAAATTCAACTATCTAAAAAAATATTTATAATAATAAATATGCTTTTTTCATCAAAGTTAACAATTATATTGATTTAGTTACTTACTAATGAATTAGATACAACTTCAGCAGCAACTTCATTAGTTGTATGTAGATTAGCAGGGGTATTATTAAACACACTTTTTGTGACTGTTGAATCAAATTGTGAACCATCATTGTTAGAAGTTTCACTTAAATTATTATTAATGATGTTCTGCGTGATCTATTAAGCAGTTTTAAAATCACAAAAGATATATTTTAAGTAGTGTTATTATTTTACCACATTTAGTTTTAATGTTTCTTGTCCTTGATAATCAACTACATTTGCAATATTCTCATTCTTCTCTGTACAACTTGTTTTGGGTTAGCAATTTTTTGTTCAAAAATATTATTATAAAATTATACTAATATTATTTGTGATTATAATATTAGTATAACAATATTATAATATTATCATTACAAAATGCTACTAGGGAAACCCCACGAGGAAATTGAATTCTCCGGGGTTCCCGATGTCGAACAAATTCAAACAAATTACGCACTAAATATTGACAAAAGAAAAATCGTGAAATTTCCATTATTTCCTTGTGGGGGGCTGTGGAAACGTTTCCTCAGCCCCCCATGGGGAAATTGAATTTTCCGGTATTTTCGATGCCGAACAAATTCCAAAACAGATCAAAAAAATTCAAACAAATAACGTACTAAATATTGCCAAAAGAAAATTCACGAAAATTGATATGTGGGGGGGGGGCTGGGGTAACGTACGTCGTACCTACTATACCTATGCGATAAATAAGTTGATTAAAATGTTCACTTATAAAAGTTATACCCAATAGTTTGTTTTTTGATTATTTTTGAGAAATTTGAGATTATATTGTTTAGTATTTAAAATATTCTTTTCTAAACTGTGTTGAGTTTGAAACAAACCGCTTGTCAACTTTATTGCATTTGTACATAGTTTATTTTTTTACACTAAAATGTTTATATTGCGCGTTTCGTTAAAAAGGTTCAGATGTCCTGCACCTGTGTACTTATACTGCAGTGACCCATTTCAGCTGTACAACAGTTTAATGTAAAAAATATTTATTTTTAATACATATATTATATTCCATACAAATGGCTGTCAAAAAAGACATACCAAAAGGTTTATATTGTCCAAATTCCATAATAAACACAATAGGAGTAATTCAAATTACCACTGAAGCGCTTTAAAATACAGTTAATCAATTTAAGAGTTCAAAGTTTGTTTTAGATAAAGTGTATATTGTATAAGCTGAATAAGGTAATGTATTAGTAGGTATATTAAAATATTTGGATTTTTAGACAGTATGTTTACCATAATAAAAGACTTCCATGCGTAAAATATGTGCTTATAATATGTTATTAAAACATTTTTTTATTCATAAAATTATTTAATTAACGCGGATATGCGCGGATTTTGGTACTTATATGGTAAAAACGTCCCTAATTTTAGTTATTTATACATTTATAATTTACATTTAAAATGTAATACATGTAAGGAAGTACGTATTAATTGTAATTTAAAGTTACATACTTATTGATGATATAATATTTATTGAACAGTTTATAATATATCTATTATATTGTGTACCTACATAAAATGGATGATCTCTCATCACATCACCCATAATAATATGAAAATGTCAAACGAAGAGTAATCAAGTTCATAGAAATAATTGACTTATTAATAGGTATAATATGATTTAGAGATAATTCTGTTACCTAATTGTACTGACCTTTTTCCCTTAAATTAGGAAACCAAAATGTTCTCAAAATCACATCACTTGATTTTTCCATTCCCAAATGACCATATTCTTCTTGCACTGACCTTATCACGTTGACTTCCATACTACTAGGTACATAAAATAACAGTTCACTTTTGTATTTTCTATATACCAAACCATTCCTCATTTCAAAATATTTATCTTCTGACTTCCCTCTCGACCTCCCTTTTAACTTGTCAATACCTTTATCTTAAATTTGTTTGATTGACAATGTTTGCTTAAAAATATTTTCAGTTAATATTAATATATTGGTATTCCGGCTTAACGCATCAACATGTTTCATTTTACTACCTGCATGATGTACAATACTAGAAATCATAATTTTGGAATAATAATGCCCATCTTGCTATCCTGAGATTCAAATCTTTTTATTTCATAGTCAACTTAAAACTCTCACAAGCAGTGAACACTTTAAATTTAATCCCATTTAGGTAAACATGAAAACGTTTTATAGCATATACTAATGCCAAACACTCCAATTCGTAACTATGATATTTAGTTTATCTCATATTTCATCCCGTTAAACAAATTCGTTAATCCGTTATGGGATAAGCTTATTACTGTCTTTATTTCACCAGGCATCGTTATTTTACCCTTTATATAGATATAACTTTCACTCGGTAGCGTATGTGCGTCCCGATTTTGAATTGCGATACGGATTTCGTCGTCATTATCCAGCATGATGGTAGGAAAGAATGTACAAACATTAATTCCCGAATAGATGATTCATTTACATATGCACCACCCACGTCTAAGAACGATTTATCCATAATGTTTATGTATAATATAAAGTAACAAATAAAAAATTACTACTAAGCATGCACGAAAAACCTTTGATTGTGTAAATCATAAAGTATTGCAAAAAAACTAGAATTTTCAGGTATTCATTGAGTTGCTAAAAACATATTAAAATCTTTCTTAAGTAAAAGAAATAAAATAGTTAAAGTAAATGATTATTATATTAAGGCTAGAAGCATGTATTTTGGAGTTCCTCTAGGAATAGAATTAAGGCCTCTATTATTTATCTCTTTTATAAATGATTATTGAATATAAATATAAATAGTTATACTATGGAAATATTAATTTTTACTGATGATACGACTATATTAATATCTGAGCCTACAGTTGATAGCTTGTACCATGAAGGAAATTAAATTTTAAATAATGTGTATGCTTGGTTTTGTAAGAATAAGTTTAAGTTACATTTACTAAAGTCTAAATTCATTTGTTTTAATTCATCTGTTAATAATGTTTTACATGGACATAATTTGACAGTCTATTCTCTAAAATGTAATCCTAGTTTAAATACTAAATGTGATCAGAAATTTGTAAAACTTTAAAAAGTTAATGAATTAAAATATCTTGGCTTAATAATTTGATTATAGACTTTGATGGATAGTCATATGAATTATATTAATGGAATTTTAGAAACATTTTTCTATGTATTTAATGAAGCCAGGTATAATTAGATAAAAACTATAAAAGAATTATTTATTTAGTTTTAGGGCAATCTTTTTCTCATATGCTATATCTATTTGGGGAGGAGCTTTTAATAACAAAATCTCTAAGCACAATGTTACAATGAATGGTGTTATAAAATATTTATACTTAATACATTCTAGATATCTAGATGTATAAATGAATATCCAGTGAATATTAGAATCAAATTAATTAATTTAACATATTCATTAAATATTATTAATATATTATTATAAAATTATCTTCCTAGTAGTTCTGATATCAATGAATAGTATATGCATGTATAATTATACATTTATTCTATATATATAAATGCATCGTTTATGCTCGTTTATATTTAATTTTATTTAACTGTTACAGTTGACAATCGTACTACAGTACATTTAACTTGTTTTAACAAATGTTTGATGAACAAATAGTATACTTGTTTATGATTTAAATTTCATATTATTCCTGTCTTAGACTATGTCATTACCCTTTTTACTATGCGCGCACGCGGTTAGAATACTAAAATCTATTATTATTTGTTTTGTTTTGTTCATTATTATTTCTTCAAGTCTGCGACTTGCGAGTATCTCCCATAATGTCATCTGCGTCGTTTGTTCACTAATTCACGTGGTTCATATTTAAAATTTTCTTTATAGTTAGTAAGCATTTTATAGCATTTATTTTATTTATTTTACATTGATGTGGGTACTCGATATTAATAATTTTTAATTTTTTTGTCTGACAACAAGGGCACCCATTAAGGAGTGCAAGGGTCACATGTCACCCCCTAGACAAATTTGAGAGTATAGTAATTATTTTTAATTGCAAATAATAAACTACTTTTATTGATTCATTATACTTCATGACTTATCAAATAGATACCTAAATCGTTTATCTTTGTTGTATAGACGCCGCGCATCTAGGTTAAAGCTCTCCCAGGGGACATTGTATAGTACTAGTGAGGGTCTATTATAATATTTTGATTATTCTGTGACTGTACTATAGGTACGTAATACGTTATACTTTTAATTTTTATTATAGCAAACTACCTATATATCTAACATTATTTTGTCGGTAGTCGGTGCACGGTATTGTTATTTTTGTTATTTCACATAAAGCATTTTGTACTTCTCTGAAAATAATATGAATAAGAGCAAGTCAAACAAAATATGTTGTGTTGTCGGATGTAGTAATACTTACAAAAATACAGACCAAATACAGTTTTATAATTTTCCAAATCCAAATCTATATGAGCATGATGTTAAAAATAAATGGATTATAGCAATCAATCGACTTGAGTAAATAATTCCTACATTATCTTATTCCTACATTACTCTGTATAAAGTATAAACCTTGCTATCCACCATTTATATTGAGTTCATTACATATATTCATTTTACTATTTCATTTGCTATGAATTTATTTATTAAGTTTATTTATTTATTTTTTGTATTAAGTAATTTATTTCTTGTAAGTCATCATTTTAATGGCAATAATAAGTTACATAATACCTAATACCTAGTCCTCATATTACTATGCAAACAATAATATAATATTTATGGTACAAAAAGGTTTGTAATGTAAGTAATACTACAAATGCTAAGTTCCTTTTTTGTGATTAATACATAATTATTACATTTTTTTTTGGTAAAAATGGGTAATTGTGGTATCTCAATAAATATAGTGTTGTATGCATTGCCCATTTCATTGGTAATGGACAGTCAAGAGATCCACAAAGTCTTTCATATATTCCTACAATATTTCCAGAAGTCTACAAAAAAAGAAATATTAATATGGACCAACAAAATTCCAGATATGCTTGTGTTTTAAAAAAACAAAAAACCAATAAGCAGTCTACTAATAATCCTAATGATAATTTAAATACAACATTTATAATAGAAACTAATGAAGGGGACAATAATTGCAAATCAATGTGTGATTCTAGTACTCAAGTTAATTTTGAATGTATTCCAAATAATTAATTTGTATTTGTATGTTCTTTTGAAGGTGATTCGGTTGGTGCTCAAATAACTTCATCTACTGGGTTTTATGATAATAATTTGAAATTTTCATTTGACAAGTCTTGTGGACTTGATTCAAATACTAATAATTTTTGTCCTACAGATTTGACTGGTGTTTTACCTATAAACTAAAAATTGTATTCAATTTTCAAGCCTTATGACCGAGTAAAAAATGTACTATGTTGAAAATCGAAGCATTATTTCGACAACTTATCCTGTACATAGACACAAAAGTAAAAGAAATAATTAAAAAAAAACACACATCGTTGTAAAATCAATAGATTCATCGTTTTACTCAGAATCTAAAAAAATGTAGTAAATCGATAAATCATAGTGTTCATCTGATATTCGGAAAGTTTTACGAAACGTTACGAATATTGTTGTTGAAATATACAATTAATATTAGTATTCAAACCATGTAAACACACGTGCGTGTACAATGTCGTTTTCTAATAGATACTTATGCAGTTACGATATAGCTGTGCACACTTTTACTATC
>NC_042493.1:129295039-129295487 GCF_005508785.2 Acyrthosiphon pisum
CAGTTTGGCACGAGCGCTTAGCACATCAAAATTTGCAGTACGTAAAAAATTGTTTGGCGAAACACGACATTGTGTGCTCGGCCAACGACGACGAGTTCATGTGCAGTAGTTGTATAATGGGTAAACAGAGTCGTAAAACATTTAGTAAAAGTAACACAGAATATTTCAATGTGAATGATCTAATTCACGCAGACTTATGTGGACCGATGGAGACTAGCTCCATAGGTAAATCGAAATACTTCCTATTATTCAAGGATGACTACTCGCATTACAGGACGGTATATTTTATTAAAAATAAATATGAAGTAAAAAATATTTTGGAAACATTTATAAAAAGTGTTGAAACAGAAACAGGTTCTAAGGTTAAAAAATTGAGAACGGATAACGGATTAGAATTCGTGAATAAAAAAATTACAGGTATTTTGCAAAAATACGGCATACGACACCA
>NC_042493.1:129295587-129296965 GCF_005508785.2 Acyrthosiphon pisum
CGGTTTTTTGTTGATGTATAACGCGTTATAAGTACCTAATAAATATTATGATATGATTAATTTGGAATTTATTATAGGTACCTAATATAATATTATGCCTTATACCTAGACTAACATAACGTCTCCGCTCAGAATCGTTTTTCTTATACAATGATATTATATCATTGAATTCAAATTTAATACCATCCATTATACAGTGACCCACTTGTAACCTACTGTACAGCAGAGCGAAATCCACTTACCCACCTTTTTATTAGTTTTTTTTCTATAAATATCAATAAAATTTTATTTGTTGGTTAAAACAGCTTGAAAATTTAATAGAAGGCTCCTAGTATATTATTTCAATGGCAGATGAAAAAAATTAAAAGTCTATAGTGACAATGTTTTTTTTATAGGCATCTAAAGTTCAAATATTGACAAATACATAAAAATGACGAAAATTTGCAAATTATTTTGAGTAAAAAAATTCATGAAAAATTTTATTTTTAAATCTAAGATTTGAAAATGTATTACAAGATTCCTCATAAGTTTGTCTATCTTTTTTAAAAAATGTCTACAAGTCAAATTAAATTTTTATGAGCATTTGATATTCCTATTTTTACAACACTTGATATTCACTGGATTTATCATGATTATTTATCATGATATATATGATTTTCTTATTTTGTTATAATTCAAAAACGAATAACTGTAGATACTTGAAAATTCCACTGAATGTTTATATTAGCATTTTCTATACAAGATAAAATTTTGAAAATAATTTTACTCTTTTTGAGTTGTTTACGGGACAATGTCATTTTTCAATTTTTTTAGTTTTATTTTCTATAAATATCAATAAAATTGTATTTGTTGGGTAAAAAACGTTAAAATTTAATGCAAGGTTTCTGATATATTGTTACAATAGCAGTTGAAAATATATATTCAAGATACATATGCACAATTTTTTTATATAAGCATTTAATGATCGAATTTTGACAAAATTTATCAAATTTAAAATTGAATAATTATTTTGTAGTTAAAAATTCATAAAATGTTCAACTTTTATACCTAAGAATTGAAAATTTAAAACAAGATTCCACGTAGGTAAGTAGTTAATTCTGAAACCAAAAAATCTAAAAAATATATAAGCACAGTTTATTTTTATAGTAATTTTAAGTTCGAATTTGAACGAAATTACATGTTAAAAAACCTAGAATAACTGTTTTAGTTATTTTGTTGTGATTGTATAATATTACTCGTGGGTACTTGAAACTTCTAAAGTATACTATTATATATATATGATAGTATCACGGTTTGTTGTTGATGTATAACGCGTTATAAGTACCTACCTAATGGATATTGTGATATTCCTGTGTATATTATAGGTCAATTTTTTTTT
>NC_042493.1:129299055-129300077 GCF_005508785.2 Acyrthosiphon pisum
TAGGTGTGTTTGTTTTAAAAATAATATGCAATGTAACAGTCGATGTCATAATCAATCGTCATGAAAAATAAATAATAATGAAAAAATGTATAGGTATATTTAAGCCGTTTAAAGGTATGTTTAAGTTAATCAATTAATTATTTTGCTTAATAAAACAATAGAGAAATATAGGTAGTTAAATATTATAATTATAGTTAAATTCATGATTTTTTTATAACACTTAATTTAGTTACACTGTTGTTTATAAAATATAATATAGGTACGTATGGTTTATGAAAAATAAAATAATAAAATAATGTAATATGATATAATTTATTGACTATAATTGACTATACTATACTATACTATGATATAATATAATTATTTATTACTACATAACATAACAATTTTGTTTTACAACAATTACACAAAGTACACAAAATAGGTAATGTCCATTTCATGAAATGGATGTCCATATAATGTATTTTCGTCAAAATTCACGATCTGGACAAATTTCACTATCTGGATATCCAGTTCATGAAATGAGTGGTTTCACTATGTGGATGCGACATATATATATATATTTTTGGGGAGTTGTTTTTGGCGCAAATTAAATGCGGCCGTTTTTTCACTGTATATTATGATGCTGCACAAGTGACGTTAAATTTAATTACAACTGCAAGACGTAATAATTAAAATATTTGGATCAACGAATAATCTAAGTGTTTATAAAATATACGACTTAACTAGGTTATTTTCTAATTCCAAAATATTGCTGATCGAAATATTCTTAGTACAAATAATTAATTTAAGATATCACCTGGCGGAGGTGCTAACACTATAGCTTTATAAAATCCCGCCTGAAAATTGGCCATTGAGGAATCTCCTATAGATTTTCTCTATATTCTACATAGAGAATTCTCTCTACTTTTCTTATCCCTTACGATAAATCCATAAGTGGTTTCGTTCCACAGTCCATGGGGGTACTACATGAATAACCGTGTATTTGTAGCTGTATTCTTGGCAAAACACGTATTACATCA
>NC_042493.1:129300127-129301128 GCF_005508785.2 Acyrthosiphon pisum
AAATAATTTTACTCTTTTTGAGTTGTTTACGGACAATGTCATTTTTCAATTTTTTTAGTTTTATTTTCTATAAATATCAATAAAATTGTATTTGTTGGGTAAAAAACGTTAAAATTTAATGCAAGGTTTCTGATATATTGTTACAATAGCAGTTGAAAATATATATTCAAGATACATATGCACAATTTTTTTATATAAGCATTTATTGATCGAATTTTGACAAAATGTATCAAATTTAAAATTGAATAATTATTTTGTAGTTAAAAATTCATAAAATGTTCAACTTTTATACCTAAGAATTGAAAATTTAAAACAAGATTCCACGTAGGTAAGTAGTTAATTCTGAAACCAAAAAATCTAAAAATTACAAAAGCACAGTTTATTTCTATAGTCATTTGTTCGAATTTGGACGAAATTACATTTTAAAAAATCTAGAATAACTATTTTAATTATTTTGTTGTGATTGTATAATATTACTCGTGGGTACTTGAAACTTCTAAAGTATACTATTATATTATATCTATGATAGTATCACGGTTTGTTACGGATGTATAACGCGTTATAAGTACCTACCTAATGGATATCGTTATATTCCTGTGTATATTATAGGTCAATTTTTTTTAATACCATAGATATAAGTATATAATATGTCTTATACCTAGACCGACATACCGTCTCTGCTCAGAATCGTTTTTCTTATACAATGATATTAAATCATTGAATTCAAATTTAATACCATCAATTATACAGTGGCCCACTTGTAACCTACTGTACAGCATAGCGACATCCACTTGCCCACCTTTTTTAAATTTATATTTACAATGTATGTCATATAATTATTATCGGATTCGACGTGTTTTCAACAAAATACCTAATGTCCAAATCTAATCTAATAACTAATAAGCAATAATCAAACTAATCAATAAATTTCGATGATCATTTTACGGAAACTTTTAAAAATAAAAATAAAACTATGACATAAGCCAAGGGGGGGGGGGGGG
>NC_042493.1:129303160-129312622 GCF_005508785.2 Acyrthosiphon pisum
GGTTTATGAAAAAATAAAATTAATAAAAATAATGTAATATGATATAATTTTATTGGACTATTAATTGACTATACTATACTATACTATGATATAATATAATTATTTATTACTACATAACATAACAAATTTTGTTTTACAACAATTACACAAAGTACACAAAATAGGTAATGTCCATTTCATGAAAATGGATGTCCATATAATGTATTTTCGTCAAAATTCACGATCTGGACAAATTTCACTATCTGGATATCCAGTTCATGAAATGAGTGGTTTCACTATGTGGATGCGACATATATATATATATTTTTGGGGAGTTGTTTTTGGCGCAAATTAAATGCGGCCGTTTTTTCACTGTATATTATGATGCTGCACAAGTGACGTTAAATTTAATTACAACTGCAAGACGTAATAATTAAAATATTTGGATCAACGAATAATCTAAGTGTTTATAAAATATACGACTTAACTAGGTTATTTTCTAATTCCAAAATATTGCTGATCGAAATATTCTTAGTACAAATAATTAATTTAAGATATCACCTGGCGGAGGTGCTAACACTATAGCTTTATAAAATCCCGCCTGAAAATTGGCCATTGAGGAATCTCCTATAGATTTTCTCTATATTCTACATAGAGAATTCTCTCTACTTTTCTTATCCCTTACGATAAATCCATAAGTGGTTTCGTTCCACAGTCCATGGGGGTACTACATGAATAACCGTGTATTTGTAGCTGTATTCTTGGCAAAACACGTATTACATCATCTAGCTGGCCTGTTCTATGATCGATGTAGTGTTTTCGTTAATCCTATAATTCTGTCATAGTGTCAAATCAGACTATTAAGAACTACTACGCTCGAGGACCTTCCCACTGTATATATTTTACCCTTGCGTCGAAATTCTCTGCAGTTGGCCTTTTTGCCATCTGTGATCTACACCGAAATGTTATAATATTGTTAATAATAACTATTTGCTTTCCCAAGAGCCGGTTATATCATAAGACGATCTTTAATATTATAATTATATCTATGGAAAAGTAGCCCCGTCCGTAGCAATAATGATTTAAACAATTACAACTTGTAACGCTTCAATCGTTAAAATGAGAAAAACGTACCTAACAATAAAAAATACAAAATAGACATACCGTGCTATAAAAATTCGCGCGTTTCTATAACACCTATGGAAATATTATAATGAATTAATTTTATTGCAGACAATTTTCAATTTACTGATTTACGTTGTGCGGAGTGTGGACGATAACAAAATAACCCAGAATACGTTGGCCTAGAACCGCTGGAATAGATATTGTTGGTGTATTCTATTATATTTACACCGCAGTGTACAGTACTGGCAGACTCGTCGAAAAAGAATAACCGCGTGCGAATTGTGAAGGTAATAAATATAAATTATAACAATTCCACATGGACAACGACAGAGGCACGTCCGATTTAAAAGCACCGGTGTTCGACATGGAGTCGGAGCGGTCCAAATCAGATATAAGCGCTGACGAAACACGTTCTTCCAGCGTTGATGACACTTGCATAGACGATATATTATTCGATTCGACTGGTTCCGATGTGTCCGAAGACGAGTCTCCAGAATTTCATCATAACGACCAGAGATATGACACGACGGAACTTAACTATAACACTATGACTTGCGTAATAGACGACAAAGGTAAAAAAACGTATGTTTAAAGTGTAGGGACTAATGCGCATTTTGTGTATTGATATTTGATATCCTGTCAATGCGACTATATCTATACATATAGATTCTTTTTTCTTATACGAATTAAATAAAACACAAGATAATAATTATATTCTAAGTCATTTTTTATGTTAACAAAATTACTATTCACCACAATTGTATAGTTAAAAACTTTATACTAATCGTATATCCGCGTCTATTTTCAGGTGTAGTGAAAAGCTGCGTACCTGTAGAACAGTATCTACCAAACGACGAAAAAATGGAATTAATTACAAGCGACATAACCACAATAGAAAATCATTTGAGATCGTTTTTAGGTAATCATTTTGTGCACTTTGATTTCGATTCCAGAGATCCAATCCTATACCTAATTGATGTAATAAAGGTATGTTATTAATCTACTTTAATGTTATACTAGCTGACACGGCAATGCTTTGCTATTGTTAGGTTTTTGAGATTGTTCAACTCTTTTGGGTGTAAACGCTGTGGAAGCAATGTCTTTTTAAGTATCTATTATATTTTAATTTAGAGCCATCCCGACCGGCGTTGTCCGTGAGATTCGCTTCTGATTATGTGAGCAGCCTGGGTGAGAATCTTGATAGATAGATAGATAGATCACAGACCCTTTAACTCTAAAGTATCAAAAAATGCAAAAAATCGGTCCACCGAAACCGTGGTTCGAACTCTTTATATTCAGTACTAAAATACACAGGCTTATAGCATTAATAATAAGAATATTGAATTATATTTATTAAAATCAATATAGAAACTATTTGTAAACAAAAATGTCCATCGTAAATTTCACTATTTGAGAACCTCCCCGGGTTGGACCTCTTATTTACCTTTTTTTGAAAAAAAAAATGTAGCCTATCTTTATCCCGAAGGTCTAATCTATCTCTGTACTAAATTGCATCGCAATCGGATGAACGGTTTAGGCATGCATAAAGGACATAGCTAGGCAGGTAGAAACATTTTTGTCTTTTATATACCTATATATACATATTATCGCAATATTGCAAATATGTGCCTCCAGTGCCTGACATATTTTACATTTATACTTTTAGAAAGCCATATCAGAATTGGATGATTATTGGAATGGTCACTACTTGGTGACAAAGGAGTTAAACAGACAAATCAATGAGTTAAACCATTCTAATACTGGTCTGTGTCATATGAACCAAGAAGTTGCAAATCTGTATTCTATTTATGTTGACACTAAATTCAGGCAAGTGTATCTATATAATATAAGACACCTAAGGTTTTTCTTTTAAAAATTTAAAACAAAATATAATAAGTAGTTATTTTTATTGTTTGTAAAAGTAAAAACTAAAAAATGCATTACCTATACCTATTGTAAATGGCAAGGATGTATCCTAATGATTTGTTTCACTCAAATACATACCGATTTAAAAACAAAATAATATTTCGATCTTAACATCTTAATTTCCACTCTTGGTTTTCGTGGACAAAAACAAATTCAATTAATTTAACGACAAAAATCCTCAAACAACCGAAATATTCTAAATTGCACATTTTGTCTTTTGAGATACTTCCATTTATTATTCGCACTTTTAAAATCGATATTGTTTTTAAATGGTAGCATGCACAATCTTTTTGTATGCATATGGTATATACTTAATCAAAAGTTTTTTTTTTTTTTTTAACAGTAGACGTTTTATTTAATACTGTTAGCTATTTATCATAGTAATTTATTGTCGGCCTGTTTGATGTTTTTAAACTCATGCCATAAATTGCACATTGTTTTTGGTACCAAAGATCGTAATTAATTTTGATAAATAATGTGTTTTAATAGAGTGTGGTTTTATTAAAGAACGTATTAGAAATTTTATTAAACTGCATACAATTTTAATCAAATCATGAATACATTTTTAGTGTTTACTTAAAATGTTTGATATCTAACTTAATTACTTTAATCATTCTATTAGTTTTGTTAACGAACTATGGTGTGTATCCCAGCCAGCATTTTGTAACTATAATATTATAATAGTACTATAATAACGTTTTTATTCGTGATTATAATGTTATAATATATTAAACAAAAAATTGCTGTCTGGGTATAACGCTTGAGCACGATACTTGTTCTGATTTATTTGTTTTTGTCCTCATTTGTGTTATCATTTTTTAAACGGTGTGTAATATTATGAGTTGCTTTATATATTATCAATATAAATTAAAGAGTGTTTACCCATTATATAAAAACTATACAGGTACATATAACAGACCTAAATTATTTAATTTATTAGAACTATTTTAAATGTAATTACTTTTAAAAGCTGTGGATTCAATTTTTTACGCAAACTTTCTCAGTCAATCTATTACTTATTGAACTGGCATAACAAATTAGTATTTCTGACAGAACTGGATGCTTTTCAAAAATTCTGTACTTATATATTTTTGAAGTCTAATGGGTAATACTTAGTTGATAACAGTTTATAACTGCTCATATTTTTCGATGTGCAGTAACTAAAATTAAAGCAAAATAATATTATACCGCAGTGTAACATAATTATTAGTCATTACCTACACTACTTTCCATCACTTCTTGATTAAAAACTAATTTTATTATACTTCGTCTTATATTTTATTATACAGTTGCATTTACATTTGTGTTCGTTGTTACAGATTGCAATGTTTGTTAACATATCGGAAAAATGAATTGGTCTCATTTGACAAGAGCGAAGAATTTCTAATGAAGTTAGCTAATTCGAAGCCATCTGATGGACCAGTTTTTAAAAGTTTCACGAGAGTTTTTGAAAGTACCACGAGAGTTTTTGAAAGTACTACGAGAGTTTCTGAAAGTATCACGTTAGATTCTGAAAGTGTCACGTCATATTCGTGTTCGGACAGTAGATCAGAATTTTGGATTGATGATGACAAATATGATGGCTGTGAAAGCCTCTTTAACACAGATATGTAAGCTTGGTCTTTCATAAATATAAAAACACGTGCAGTGTGTGTCAGTACACGCAACAGAAATAAATACTTAAATAAATATTTAACTTTGATTGGAATTAAAATTATAAAATCGAACGTCACCGAACGTCACCTATGTTTTCTGGCGTCACTAATGTACCTACTCTTGTGTCTTGTCCTTTGCAGTGTCGACGCGGACGTGGCGGCGAATGAATCTATCGTGAAAACTCGTCGTCTCATCTACGACGCACGAAACAGGCGAATCCAACTCATGATCTTCTCGATCATCATAATCCTGTGGTTTGTTTACGGCATTGCGATGTGGAGAACTACAACAAGTGTGTGTTCGAGTTCAGTCTCCGGTCCATAAACGGAACGTCGCCGACGTGATTCTCGTGACATGGAAATTTTTCATCCCTTTCCCCTACAAAATTATTTTTTTTTGTTTATTTAGGTTTTTTTTTTTGCATAACTATACATAGATATTTGTTAGGTATAGGTACCTATTTTCATTTTTTCCGTCAAATACGGGGATGACGTTTCGATGATAGCTAGTTTGAATTGAAAGCCTTCTATATATCATGCTCACTCATCAAAATCAATGACATTCCAAACAAATATAATTCAATTACTTACCTATATACTATAATAATAATATATACGAGTACCTGTAACAAATATTTTTTTCTTTTTTTTTTTTTATTATTATTATTTTTATGTACATTTTTAATGATGTATTATTACTATTTTTATTTGACATAATTTAGAACGAATAACTATTTGCAATAAATGAAAACCCTTATAAACGCTTATAAATTATCATCATCATAATATATACATGTATAGGCTATTTATCAAACAAGGCATTTGTTTGATAAATTTTATTTGATCGTTTCGATTCCTCTTTTATGTCTAGTTTATTTCTGCTTTTATTTATGCTAACCTGTTGTACTTTAGTGTGACAAACAGTTGCTCATGCAGTCATACTATGTATTGATGTATTTTAAGTTAAAAAAAAATTGTGAAACATGTCTGTATAATATAATTATATAATATCGAACAACGTGCATGTTAAGGTACTCCGTATTTGAATCAATATCTTTGTCAATTTATAAGTATGCCTGGTAGTTTTCAATATGTTATTTTTTTAATCATCAAATAATTATTCATATATTATTAAATTATTCATTATTTGTTTTATACTTCGCATGTTAACAATTAAGTTTAAACATTATATATATGGCATATTACAATACGCGTGAACACTTAATAATATAATATTGTTATTAAACCGGGTAAATATAAGTATATTGCAAATTTTTTTATTATGTACTCTCGTGTAAACCCGTAAGTGTAATATTAATTGTATTTAAATATAAATAAATAGTGATAACATAATAGTTTTACATTATACGAACACTGCGACGATATTGGCGTTCAGGCAATAAGATTTTTTTACGTAAAATGTTTTTAATCTTTATTCGGTAAAATTAAGAGATTGTTTTACCCAAATCAGGATCTGATTAAGGACTTCACTGGCAGTAGAATAAGGTGGTTTTGGCGCCCTTCCGGTGTATTAGGAGGTGGAGGTTCTAGGAGGCACTTAAAAATGTATAAACTACAAACTTTTATTGTTTAAAATAAAATGTATGTCATATTTTATAGGATATTATACAAAAGAAATAAAAATGTTCAAATTTCTCAATGTACCTACTGATAATTTATTAAAATATACAATATGAAAACATTATTTTTGGTATACATAAATATTTTCTTGAAAAATTACACCTTTCTTTCTTGATTTTGAGGAGCCAATATTAACTTTGTACTTTATACTTTATTAAGCTATATTAATATTTTGAATTATAAATTTTAAATTTTTTTAGCATTCTTTCAATCTGGAAATAGTAGTATGCATGGAAAAAAAATGGAAAAAAATCATTGTAAAGTGGGTGTTGCTCTGTTGTAAAGTAGGTAGGAAACAAGTGGGTCACTGTAATGGATGGCATTAAATTTGAATTCATTGATATAATATCATTGTATGAGAAATATGATTCTGAGCAAAGTCAGTCAGAGATATTACGAAGTATATATTTTGAAGATATTATTGTGCATAAAATAATTTATATATAACCTATTTACGTCGAACCTTGTTTTAAATTTTCAATCCTTAGCTATAAAAGTTGAACATTGTATACAATTTTAACTACAAAATAATTATTAAATTTAAATTTTATAAATTTTGTCAAAATTCCAATCTTAAATGCTTAAACCGCTACATGTGAGATCTAGTAAATATCCAGTGTTGTAAAAATATAAACTTCAAACGCTCGTAAAAATTTAATTTGATTAGTTTGTAGACATGTTTTTCTTTTTTTTGATACAGGTATACAAACTTGAATAATCTTGAATTACATTTTCAAACCTTAGATTTAAAAAGAAAAATTTTTATGAATTCTCAATTTAAAATAATATGCTAATTTTCATGATTTCTCCGTATTTTGTCAAGAATTGAACTTTAAATGCTTATAAAAAAAAAAAACTGCGACTAGATTTTTAATATTTTTTAATATCATTGTAACAATAAAGTAGGGGGCTTGTATTAAATTTTCACCCTTTTTTACCCAACAAATAAAGATTTATTGACATTCATAGAAAAAATGACTAATAATATGGGAAACTGAAAATATTCCTAAACAGTAAATATTTTGAACATTTTATCGTGTAAAGAAAAAGCAAATAAACATCCGGTGAAAATGTCATCTATATTCAATAATTTGTTTTAGAGTTACACCAAAAACAAAAATCGATTTATATCGATATCTTTGTATTTTTAAATTGAAATAGGTATTCGTAGATCGTACTCGATATAATAAGCAATAATTAATAACGATTAACGACAGGACGACAAAGAATAACTAATAACATTTCAGTGATTATTTTTTTTTCAGTCAATGCTCTATAGTGCAGTTATACCTACTGTATAGCCACAAAATAAAGAAAGGAATAAAATATAAAAAAAAAATAATCTCATCTCCGCTAGGTATATACATTAATACATTAATTAATGATTACTTATTGATACATAATGTAATAATATAATATAATGTTCTGAACTAATTTTATTGTCCTGTTTATTGCAACCGGTTGGATTATTAAATTAATTGTTTTTATTCATTTAGAGTCGTTACCCACTACCCACTGTGGTCCATGACCACCCACCTAATTATAAGGTTTATCTGTCGTAGCCATTTCGTGAAATCGATCTTTTCATGAAATGGAAACGGATATTTTACACTTCATGAAATTCGAAATGGTCTCTTTTTCATGAAATGGTCACTCGAATTCAACATCGTGTAATTTATTTCACAATCTGGTCACCTACATCCATTATTATTTATTTAATGTATTTATTAAGTATACTTATGTATGACTTATACAATACCATAGGTATAGATTATATTAAATAGATAAATTTAATTTATATTATTACCTATACAAAGTATATATTTTATAACTATTTATATCATATTAATATATTTTTCTTATTATAATTTTTTTTTTTTATTTATTAGAACATTTATTAGAACATTTATTAGAACACAAATTAAATAACTATAGTTCTTGCATAAGGATTAACATGATAGTACACTAAACGTAATTAACGAGTTGTGTCCCGACTACATTTCTGGTACACGAGTTGTGTCCCGTTGATAAAAGTAGGGTACCTATACGAGTTGTGTCCCGACAGTTTTATTAAGTTTTATACAAGTTATGTGCTGATAAACTCAAATCGATTGTTTACACAAGAATACAATTATGTTGTCTTGTCAGTTGAAATAAAAACGTTTTTATAATTTCAAACAAAGTCGATTCTGTCCATTATTATTATCGTGTGGAGAAAATGTGTGTATTGTGTATAGAGCTACAACTATTGTCGTTGTACATTTTTACCAGTCTATCTTGATTATTTGACATATGCTATATTAAGATAGGTAACGAACTCTATTATATACATCATATGCGGAATTTCCGTTTGAATTTTCGACGGGATTCGATTAAATAGTAATACAATATTATAAGAATAATTGCTAGTCAGTCAAACATCATCCGTTCACTATGGAGCAAATCATATTGTATCAATAAGTAATCATTAATTAATGTATATCTATACCTAGTGGAGATGAGATAATTATTATATTTTTAAATGCTTTTTTTTAACTCGCAATGTTTCATTCATTTCTGTTGTCATCAAATCTTGCGAGTTCAATTTAAGTCACTTCTACATGACCTAGGAGGCTCAAATTTTGTATGGAGGTCTAGAGTCGGTGACAATATATGACCCACTTGTCAATTCTTGACCTGGACAACCAGGTGACCGATGACGGGTGTACCTGGAGGTCATCTTCAGAGGCGCAACAAATAGTGTATATTTATTAGGTGAATATTATAGATAAAAATAGGATATTAATAATATCACCGAGATACAGAACAATATTATTATAGATAGGTACTCGTGTTTCAATATTTAATCATGTTATACTAGTTCGTGAAGCATTAAAGAAACTCTTCAATAATTTCTACGGTGAGTTGTTGACTATTATAATTATATTAATTTTAGATTCTGAGTGGAACGATGAATGTATTGATTTTACAATGATGTGTGTTTTTTTTTTTATTTTTTTTTTTATTTTTTATTTTTTTTTGTGTCTGTCATCACGTTTTAGGACAGTAAAAGTGCTTGGATTTTCTTCAACAGTACTTTTTCTGATAGGAAAGTGAATCTAGTTGGTACTTTGGGGGGTCAAAAGTAAATTTTTCC
>NC_042493.1:129313727-129314486 GCF_005508785.2 Acyrthosiphon pisum
CCGTCTCCGCTCAGAATCGTTTTTCTTATACAGTGATATTATATCATTGAATTCAAATTTAAAACTGTCCATTATACAGTGACCCACTTCTAACCTACTGTACAGCAGAGCGACATCCACTTACCCACCTTTTAGATTCTGAACGAAGTGATGGAATGTATTGATTTTACAATGATGTGTGTTTTTTTTTTTTTTTTTTTTGTGTCTGACGACAACTTTTGGAGCAGTAAAAATGCTTCGATTTTCAAAAGTTGTACCTTTTCTGAAAGGAAAGTGAATCTAGTTGGTACTTTGGGGGGTCAAAAGTGAAAATTTCCCAATACTTTTCAAAAGCGGCAGGAAAAACCTTAAAAAAATAACGGAAAAACGCGAATTTTTACGCAAAACCAATTTTTGACAAAAACGAAAACTTAATTTTACTGTAACTCAAAAAATAATTATTGTAAGCACTTGAAATTTGCAACAGATGTTTATATTAGCGTTGTCTATACAGGGTTAAATTTTCAAAGTTTTTCGACTTTTTTTGAGCTATTTCTAGACAAATGAAATTTTCAATTTTTCTAAGTATTTTTTTTTTAAAATAACGATAAAAAATTTTTGGTTGGATAGAAAACTTTGAAAATTTAATACAAGGTTTCTTATAAGTTGTTCTCACAGTGATAAAAAAAAATCCAAAATCGTTAGTCACAATTTTTTTTTATAAGTGCTTAAAGTTTAAATTTATACGAAATATGTCAAAATTGCGAAAATTTGCAAGTA
>NC_042493.1:129314536-129315413 GCF_005508785.2 Acyrthosiphon pisum
AACATTAAAGTTCAAAAAATGACAAAATATGGAAAAAATCACGAAAATTTGCAAATATTCGAGTTAGAAATTCATAAAAATTTTCTTTTTAAATCTAAGATATGAAAATGTAATACAAGATTCCTTATAAGATTGTCTACGTTTATCAAACAAAAAATATCTATAAGGAAGTCAAATTAAATTTTTAGGATCGTTTGAAATTAAAATTTTTACAACAATGGATATTCACTCGATTTCTCATGTAGCGATTTCCTTATTTTGTTGTAATTCAAAAACGAATAACTGCAGATACATGAAATTTTTACTGAATGTTTATATTAGCATTTCCTATACACCATACAATTTTGAAAATATTTTGACTCTTTTTGAGCTGTTTACGGACATTTTCAGTTTTAAATTTTTTTAGTTTTTTTTTCTATAAATATCAATAAAGTTTTATCTGTTGGGCCAAAAAGTGTATAAATTTAATACAAAGCTCCTGGTATATTGTTACAATATCAGTTGAAAAATATTAAAAATACATAAGCACAATTTTTTTTTATAAGCATTTAAAGATCAAATTTTGACAAAATTTATCAAATCTTAATTTGAAAAATTATTTTGTAGTTAAAAATTTATAAAATGTTCAATTTTTGTATCTAAGAATTAAAAATTTAAAACAAAATTCCACGTAAGTAATTAATTCTGTTACCAAAAAATCTAAAAAATACATTTACACAGTTTATTTTTATAGTCATTTTAAGTACAAATTTGGACGAAATTACATATTAAAAACCTAGGATAACTATTTTAGTTATTTTGTTGTGATTGTATAATATTATTCGTGGGTACAAAAAAACTTCTAAATTATACTATTATATATCTATGATTTACCACG
>NC_042493.1:129315463-129316489 GCF_005508785.2 Acyrthosiphon pisum
GGATAATAAATGCCAAGCTATTACTATCAAGTGGCATAGCACTACATATTATAAATATTAGTAACAACTTGGATGTTTCTGTCAGTTATTGAAGAGTTTTGTTTGTTTTGGTATTTCTATTTGGAAAATAGATAGTCCAAGATTATCTATATTTACAACAAACATTCTTAGACATATAATTTGATCTCACTTTTTAATTCATAAAAAAAAGTGAACATACAATGATTTATACACATAATATATTATGATTCCAAATTGGAATTACATACAATTTGGAAGATCCTCTGTGTTAATATGATATTCATACTGCTATTTCCAATTGCATTTAAAAATACCAATATTTTGGTAACAGTGAAAAATAAAATAATGCTTCACATATTGGATTAAAATATAACTACAAAATAAATTAAGTAAGTATACACTTAAACTGTAATATTATTTAATTATTAAATTGACAAACACATTTTGTAGGTAATCAAGTTAATCGCAAAGAAGTGGAAAAAATCTATTTTGACTTACTGCACTTTATAACTTTCACATAATACATTATAATACCAAATCAGAATTTGAATATGCCATAGTGAAATATACTTTCACTTACAATTTGGAAGATCCTCTATGTTAAAATGATATTCATACCGATATTTCCAATTGCATTTCAAAATACCAATATTTTGGTAACAGTGAAAAATAAATTAACGCTTCACATATCGGATTAAAATATGACTACAAAATAAATTAAGTAAGTATACATTTAAATTGTAATATTATTTAATTATTATATTAACAAACACATTTTGTAGGTAATCAAGTTAATTGCAAAGGAGTGGAAAAAAATCTATTTGGACTAACTGCACAATACCAATGATATTTATTGAAAACTAAAAATTGTACTAGTGTTAATGTTTTGTAATTTGCATGATATTTTATAATTAATTTAAATGAGTGACAACATCAATCATCACACTTAAAAGATAAATGTATATTGTTATGTTTAATACATATGCCAGATGCCTACAAAACATG
>NC_042493.1:129318701-129326082 GCF_005508785.2 Acyrthosiphon pisum
TATTGTAGCGAGTAGGTACAAAGGTTATCGCTATTATACTTTGGGTTCGACCGATATCGAGTTTATTACTTTTAGCTTCTGGTCTTTAAAATTGATAAGTATTATTATGAGAAGTGCAGCAGTGCCGCAATCACTTTTAGTGGGGCACACGGTGGACACCCTGCTAAATGGGCATTTTACAATACATTTAGGGGCACAACTTATAAGCTTACTGTACTTGAAATGATTTGAAAAGTGTAATATCTATTACTCTGGGGCATAAAAATCCAAATTGCTGCGATATCTACCGACTAGGTATAACACATTAACACACAAACACCTGCCAAAACTACCCAACTTTGAGGAGTTATATCTCATCAACGGATTAATGAAAAATGAAAATTTAAACGTGATAATTCATAAAAAAAATAGCTTTATTAATTTATGAAATTAAAAGTATAGGTTACCATTTGAAAATCAGAAGTTGATAGTGTTTTTCCTAATAAATATGAGGGTGAAAAATATAAAAAAATTATATAATTCTAGAACAGCGTAGATCTAAAATTTTGAAAAAAAAAAAATTTGAAAAAAATGAATACTTTTTGAGATAATGAGTGTTTTACGCTTAATCAATCACCCTGTATATAACATTGGTTATACATACAATTATATAACTATTTTTGAAAATGGTGTTGTGATCAAGCATTTAAAGCTTATATTATTTAATTAAAATAATTTTTAAAATTCACTCATCATGTTTCCATTGATGAGAACGATAACGAAACACAGTTCGATTTGACTTAATATTAGCCGATAGGTCACTAATGTTTAAACTAAACTATAAATTAAAAATGTATGAATATGTAAAACAGATTTACGTGCCTAAGAATAATTAAGAAAATATTTCGCCCGTATACGAATTCCTGGTTTCTCCATCCTATATCTGGCCCTTATATTACATTATAACATAGCGCGAATTCAGCTTGTCGAAATTACCTTATCACTGAACAGGTTTCCGCTGTTTAAATAAAACTCCTTGTCCTTGACAGGCCGGTTTGCCATCTCACTTATGAACAATGTTAATTGAGATGTAATTAAAATAATATAATATACAGTTTGACAGGATTCGTTTTCAAAGTTGTTGCTATTTTTAATCGAATCAACAACGATGTTGCTACATTTATTAAACAGGTTGTAGGTAACTATTAGTGATGACTGTTAACTATAATATACGCGTATAAACTATCCAATATATAAAAACTCATGTCACGGGGTTAGTGGTCGTATTCCTCCACAATGGCTCAACCGATTTTAATGAATTTTTTATTGTATATTTGGTGTATGTGTGAGAATAAGTCTTAAAGTATTTTTCACCATTCTACCCCCACATCACATTTTTGAATCGTGATTTTAGTGGAAATTTGAGATTTACGGTGGACATTTTTGTTTATAAATTGTTGCTATTGGTTATAGTAGAAATAATTAGTAGAAATTAGTACTTATTATTTGGTCGCCATTAGTTAATCGGGCAGATCAGGTGTACGCCAAGTCAAATTAAATTTTAGCACATTGCCTACTTTATATGCTGTCACACATTGTCCACGAACCGGCATAGTCAGATTGCCTATCAGAGTGGCTGAGTCGCGCCCAAAAAGAGTTGAACAATGACAATTTTTTTATTAGGTGTAATTTTTACGGAGAATGAAGTCCGTGGGATCAGATAGTAATTATAGTTAGTAATATTATACTAGTTATAATAGTATTGTTAGTGTGTGTGTGTAAGCGGTCGACTGTCTAATCTATAGCGCTCATGGTTCTGAAATTTGATACATAATATTATGTTAATATTTTGTTGTAATTCAATTACAAATGACTGTAAAAACATGAAAATTTCACTGAATGTTTATATTTTTATTTTATATACATCATTAAATTTAAAAAAAATTCTCATTTTGAGCTGTTTACGGACAATTTCAAATTTCAATTTTTTAGTTTTTTTCTCTGCATAATTATCATATCAATGCAATTTTATTTGTTGGGCCAAAAAGCGTGAACATTTAATACAAGTCTCCTGAAATATTACTACAATAGCAGTTAAAAATATTAAAAATACACAGGCACATTTTTTTTTAATAAGCATTTAAAGTTCGAATTCAACTTACTGGCTACCATATTAATAATAAGCAGGGCTAGGATTTATATGCAACAGCATGTTTTTTTTTGCGACTTCCGATTATTGATTTTGTCAGTAATGTCCACGAATCACCTCATGATGAGATAAATGGTGGTATTTTTATTTTGCATGTTTTTGCATATTTTGTGTAAAATACATATTATTGCATATATTGAATAAAATAAATATTATTGCATATTTCGATTATAAGAATGCGAAAAATTTATGTTTTATAGTATATTTCATAAAACTTGGTTTTTATGTCAAACATACATTTTATTTTCATAGCTTTAGTCAATACAAAGCCATACTACGATCTAATCGCCGATCATTCATTTTCGAAAATTTAAAAAAATATGTGGTCGTAGCATTTAACACGTAGTGAATGTGAATTATAAATTTTATTTCTAAATTATTTTAT
This sequence comes from Acyrthosiphon pisum, assembly GCF_005508785.2. Classification (NCBI taxonomy): domain Eukaryota; kingdom Metazoa; phylum Arthropoda; class Insecta; order Hemiptera; family Aphididae; genus Acyrthosiphon; species Acyrthosiphon pisum. The sequence continues at coordinate 129,321,275 of NC_042493.1, forward strand.
TTTATTTTATTTCTCAATTATATTATTTTAAGACAAACAGCCAATCACTGATGTATTTTAATAAATAAATATTTTTTTTTGTAACAATATTTTTGTGTTTATCTTATAAAAATTGAAATGCATATTTTTGCATATTTTGTAAATAAAATGCATATTTTACCATTTGTTATTGCATACAAATCCTAGCCCTGATAATAAGTAATAACAATATAATATACACACTGACAAACCGTCACCGCTCAGAATCGTTTATCGTATACAGATATACAATGTTATTTCATTGAATTCAAATTTAACTCCATCCATTACAGTGATCCACTTGTAAGAGCGACATCCACTAACCCACCTTTTTTTAATAAAGAACTTGATAAAAATATAATAACTCGGATCATGATTTGCATACAACATAATATATTAAGGATGTTCCATATATTTATATTTCTAGAAAGAAAAATGTTGGTACCTATTTACTGCGGATAATAATAATAATGCATTTAATATTCCGGCAAAAATGCTATGGTGGCGTTGTGTGGGGTTACACATACTTATTATTAGATTCATAAATTATTACAAAAGTACATTTGATTTTCACCTAGCTCGTAGACCATACTAATAATAATGTAGGGCCACAGCCCCCCCCCTGCCCCAATAACTATATTCTAATATCTTCTTTCCCATTGTAAAAACCTCCCGTTCCTCCTCCTCCTCCTCGTATTTCCGGCTGCCTCTCCATGGCATTTTAGGGGCGACTTTGCCTAGTCGTGGCATATCAGGCGTTAAGTGTCCCATCTACAACAATATAGGTGTGAGGTTGCCTATCCAACCAAAAGTTAGGCGTTAGGGGAAAAATTATATTAACCACGTCATTGTCGAGCCAAGCTCGGCTTGTCCTTCGACACATTGTTCAGACACTGGGTATATGATATTAATTTATATTATGCAGATATGAACAATTATATTTTTCTAACGTATATTTTATTAATGTATTGTTTATGTATTTTCTAAATTAATATACCCAACAAGCTGTAATCTGGCCGTGAACACAATTTTTTTTAAATATTTTTTACTTACATTTTCAATTTTACAAATTGTTTATTATATTATTTTTATATTTCATTGTTAAGTACCTATTTAATTACAATTATTTAGAATTTTAAACTAACTGTAAACTCTGTAACCTGTTATAGGTAAGTAATTGTAGGTACTCGTATATTAAATAATATACATACCATCTGCACCAAAATGTGCAAGACATAAACGCCAAACTGATATTATATACCTGTTATACACAACATATGACAGAAGCTCCAAATGTGCAAAAATAAAATATCATTTGCGTCAAAATTAATATTTTACATAAATAGATATTTAAAAATGTCAATCTTATAAAAAAATATTCTATAAATATAATAGATTTTGATTTTGTGTTGTACTTATTAAAAAAATCTTATCCTATTCCTAATTGAATCCAGTCAATATAATATATTATAATATAACGCATAGGAACATACGTATATAGTCTCCATAATATTGTACGTAGGTGAACTAAACTAGACTTTTTTTATGCAGCACAAAATAAACAAATTTTAGGTAATCGCTTACTTGCTATGTTTCCTGTGGTAACTTACTATGCCCCACATTATTTTTATTATATACACCTATCTACTAACAGTTACCAGTACACAAGTTAATTCCTATTATTGTATAAATACCGAGGTTCGGAAGTTATTGCACTAAAAAGCTTTGAAAATTGTTTGCATAATTGCAGTCTAAAATACCGTCATATACGACATGACTAGTAGATTTCTAGTTTTAGTAAAAAGTAAAAACGCCTAATTTGTGTCATTCAAACAAACTGTAATTTAAATAATTTAATCGCTTAAATTCCTATCTTAAAAGCCGTCGCGTTCCAAATATGGGTATCGACTATCGACTGTCCATTAAAATAAATTATTGTGTAGACTATAGATTAATGTTAAATAGTATATAATGATGTCTGTAGGTACAAGTAATTAGTAACCGTCAAAACAATAATGTTTGAAGGTATTTGGAAAATGTTTTTTTTTTTTTTTTTAATACAACTGGAACAATATTCTACTTTTCTACATGATGTACACTATAATATTATAGTATTATATTATAGGTAGGTATACACGGAATAGTGAGTATAACACGATGTCAACTCGACATGTTAATATTTTTTATAACTACTATAATTGAACACAACCGTCGTATAAAGTTATTCTGTTATTTTAACGATATTCTAAATAGTTCACGTAAGAAAAAAGCAATAGATAGGTAGCCAGGTAGACTCGTTTCAAAAGTGTAGGTACGTTTGATAATTTTTGAGAAATTATACCAATTTGTTTTATAAAAATATTTCATGACCATATTTAAGCTGACATAATAACTCAATTTTACAAAAAAAATAAATATATTTATATATATATGGGCCCCCGGGAAATGGGCCACAATTAATCTTTTTTCAAAAAGGTATACTGTAATTTGACCACTACAGTTTTACATTTTTAACAGGTAGACCCGGTGGTTGGTCCCACAGGACTTCAAAAAGGAATTAAGCATACATGGGCTGACATAGAAATTGTAGGATGTAGATTTCCCGTTGCGCAATCATGGTGACGTAAAATTTGGGCTGTAGTCTTAAATAAAGAATATAAAGAGAAGACTTCTGAAATAGGTAAATGGCTAGGAAATATATTTGAAATTCCGTTTTTAAATCCAGGAGAAGTAGGTAACTGCGTTGCAATTGATTTTATAAGTGAAATTCCACAGAACAATAAATTAACAACATTTTTTGATTTTGAAACTTATATTTGTGATGATACCTACTGTTTCCCCTCCATGTATTTTTATATATTAGAAAAAAATAATAATTGATTAATAAGCATTATAATATATTGGTATATTTTTATCCTACACATTTACGGTTTAATCTCCGGGTACATTTGACAAATACAGATTTAATTTGTGGCCCAATATCAGGGTAGTAAAATTAAACAAATATTTTATAAGAAACAGGTATATAAAATGTGGCCCAATTACCGACCACCCATATATATATATATGTATATGTTTTTTAATACCCTTATTTCATTTAATACCTAAAGCTTGCGTCAAACTTTACACTTTGTTTTGATTTTAAATAATGCTTAACAAATTCAACGAAATCGTATGTCATTATTAATATATATTTTTAGAAATTAAAACTTAGAAAAACTATGTGTAATATCTTGTAAATTAGAATTCCTACTTTTACACAATATTTATCCTAAAAGTACATTAATTATTGAGAATTACTACCATTACAACCAGCACTGACCACAATTTTAAATTAAGTTTAAAGTTAATTTTTAGAGAATAATGTTTATGTTAAATTTTTATAAATAGGCTCTTAGCACTTAATATTTAGAATTAAAACTTTTGACAAATTCTATTTTGGTATAATTTATCTGTTTATTATCAAATAATAAATAATATTATGATCAATATTAAATAGTTAATTTTGGGGTTGATATGATGTACCAAATAGTATATTATAGTCTATACTCTATAGTCTATAGGTACCATAAGTTCATTGTCATATTATGGAAAAACACATTATTTTAACAGCGCGCCAATGTAATCTTTAGGTAAACTTCGCCAACTATCATACATTTACTTAGGATTTAATCACTTTTATAGTATTTTATATATATTTTGTTCCTAAATTGAAAATAATTAAAAATTATAAGACCAAACAAATTAATGAATGAAATATTATTAATTATTGTTTATTTTTAATTTTAATAAATAAATTAAAAATACATATTATAATATGCCGTAAATTTTACTGATGTCATCAGATCATTTTTCTACTTTTAAGTGACAAATCGGTAAAAATAAAAAAGGCATGTCATTTTTAATTATTATCTTTACCCAAATCTTTACATACATTTTCGTGTAACTCAATTTATTAAGAAACATTATTTAATATTAAAATTGACGTAATGGTGAATATGTATGTAAACATATAAAAATTCAGTTAAAATTAATATGTATCAATTAAATTAGAGATTTTCACTCATAGTTAAAGCGTAAATTTATATTTTTCGATAAGCACGAATTTATGTAAAAATAATATAGGTAAAAAAATACGATCATAATATAACTACAATTTATTCTTTTCGATAGCAGAAAATGAAACATAAATACACAATATTTTAACATGCAACGGAATACTACCGACCGACCGTTTTGGTTTAGAAGGAAAAATACACTAAATATATAATTCAGTTTAATTTTAAAAACAGAATAGTTCTGTTATGTCTAAAATTGTACCAATACCTACAATTGTATTAAATACAATTATAGATTTTGGAAAACTATATGTACCTACCTTAAAAAGTGGGTGAACATAAACAAGTTTACACCTTTCAGTTGTTACATCTCTGGATCTAAATCGTGCACAACGCTTTAAAGTACTTACATCAAATTTTGGGTCTTAGTGTCTTACCAAGTAGTTGCTACAAGATAGCAATTTTAATGATTATCTAACTATAAATTTTATTTCAAAAATTACCGTAAGTGTGATATTTCTTTTCGCTTCAGGAGTGGGTTAAAAATACTGCTATTTAGTTTTTATAGAAATCGTTATTCAACTCTAATTAAATTGAATAGAAACATAATTTGTAATTTAAAAAAAAAACAATTCAATTTACAGCCTTTATTTAACATTATTATATATATAAAAAAAAACAATATTTTATTGATAGGTTAGTGTAGGTTTTGAGTAAACCACAATTTGTGAA
>NC_042493.1:129326514-129339609 GCF_005508785.2 Acyrthosiphon pisum
GAAAGATATAAATTATTGTCAACACAGTTTAGCCCAACTTTGAAATTGTTCATAACTATAAGATTTAAAAAAAAAAATTATATTGGGCTCAATGTAAAAAAAAAAATCACAAACGTTATTTCAATTTTCAAATAACGTTATTTGCAATTTTTTTACGTTACAAATACGTTTATTGTTTATTTTTAATCATGAATTATGATTAATGATATATTATGTTTAATGTTATTCAATTTTTTTCGTTTTTCGTTTATTGATTTCGTTTATGTTTTTTCATTTTTTTTTCCGTTATAGCGTTATAAATTATAACGTTATATAATAACGTTTTGAAGCCCTGGAATAAATGCATTTTTATATTTTTGAAATGCTATTATTATAAGATATTTTTATTATTTTTGAATTAATTTATGATGGGTAAGCCACACATCTAAATTATCTAAATCTTCAGTTTTATATTTTATATTCAAAGAAGAACGATGAATGTATTGATTTTACAATGATGTGTGTTTTTTTTTGTGTCTGTGTACACTATAAAATATAGTCAAAATAATGCTTCGATTTTCAACTTAAGTATCTTGTTCGATGGGAAAGTGAATATTGTTGATGCGTTGGGGAGGTCAAAATTTAAAATTACCTATAGTTTTCAAAAGCAAAGGGAAAACCAACATAAAAATTAAGGAATAACGGGAATTTTAACCGGTAGTCGGTTTTCCAAAAAATCAATTTTGGTTTTTGGTGTAAATCTAAAACAAATTAACGTATAGACTAGAGATGTTCTGAGTAGAAAATCTGGTATTAAACCGGGTGCTGAGTTACCTGTGCCTGAGTACTGGCCGAGTAAAATTGTTTACACTAACCGGGTACCGAGTATTGGCTGAGTAGAAATGTAAACACAAAATGGGTATTATACTACTGTCAAAGTATCAAGTATCAACTATATAAACATTTGACAGTAAACACGAGATTTATTTTTGTAATTTGTAGAAGAAAAACATGATTTGTTTATAATCAAATGGCTATTGTAAATCGGTTCAGTTATTCCAATATGTACCAAAATAAATTATAATTTATTACCCTAGAATTTTTGATTTTTCACGTATTAGGTATTACGCCGGGTACTAAGTAAAAGCCGAGTCTTAAATATGATATCGAATACTCGGGCATCGAGTAATTGCCGGGTACCCGGAACATCTCTAGTATTTACATGAAATTTTCACTGGTCATTTATATTTGCATCTTCTATATAAGATAAAATTTTCAAAATATTATAATTTGTTTTAAACTGTTTAAGAACATTTTCTGTTTCCAATTTTATTTTTTTATAAATATGAATACAATTTTATTTGTTGGTTAAAAAAGCTTGAAAATTCAATAGAAGGCTCCTAGTATATTGTTTCAAAGGTAGATGAAAAAAATTAATAATCCATAGTCACAATTTTTTTTTTAGAAGCATCTAAAGTTCAAATATTGACAAAATACGTAAAAATGACGAAAATTTGCAAATTATTTTGAGTTAAGAATTCGTAAGAATTTTATTTTTAAATCTAAGATTTTAAAATGTAATACAAGATTCCTCATAAGTTTATCTATCTTTATCAAAAAAAAAAAATGTCTACAAGATAGTCAAATTAAATTTTTATGAGCGTTTGAAATTCATATTTTTACAACATTTGATATTCACTCGATTTCTCATGTAACGATTTTCTTATTTTGTTGTAATTAAAAAACGAATGACTGTAGATACTTGAAAATTTAACTCAATGTTTATATCAGCATTTTCTATATACGATAAAATGTTGAAAATAATTTGAGCATTGAAAGATCGAATTTTCACAAAATTTATGAAATTGAATATTGAATAATTATTTTTTAGTTAATAATTTATAAAATGTTCAACTTTTATATCTAAGGCTTGAAAATTTAAAACAAGATTCCATGTAAGTAGTTTATTCTTTTACCAAAAAATCTAAAAATACATAAGCACAGTTTATTTTTATAGTCATTTTAATTTCAGATTTAGACGAAATTACATAATATTATAAAACCTCTAATAACTATTTTAATTATTTTGTTATGATTGTATATTATTCATGGGTACTTGAAACTTCTAAAGTATATATACTCTTTTTGAGCTGTTTACGGACATTGTCATTTTTAAATTTCTAGTTTTTTTTTTTTTTAAATATTAATAAAATTGTATTTGTTTGGTAAAAAAGCGTGACAATTTAATGTAAGGCTCCTGATATATTGCTACAATAACAAGTGAAAAATATTAAAAATACGCAGGCACAGTTTTTTTTTTAATAAGCATTGAAAGTTCGTATTCTAACAAAATGTATTAAATTTAAAATGTAATAAATATTTTGTAGTTAAAAATGTATAAAATGTTCAACTCTTATAGCTAAGGATTGAACATTTAAAACTAGGTTCGCGTAAATATGTTATATATAAGCTACTTTATTCACAATAATATCACCAAATATACTTAGTAATATTATAAGCTGACTGACCGTTTTCGCTCAGAATCATTTTTCTTATACAATGATATTATATCATTGAATTCAAATTTAGCACCATCCATTACAGTGACCCACTTGTAACCTACTGTACAGTAAAGCGACACTCACCCACTTTTTTTAAATACTTTTATTATAAGATATATTTTTCATTTTTTTTTTTTTTTTTAATTTGATATACGAGGGGACTTTTTTACAAGGGACCTTTTTTTTCTGAGACTATTTTTCCGTGGCCTTTTTTTCCTAATATCGCTCCGCTCAGCATCTAAAATTCCAGAAATCAGAATTTGAATAAATTCGTTATTGATTGAACAAAAATAAATAATAACAAAATGGGGGTGAGCATGCTTGGTGAATCTGTATATTATATACCTGCCACGATATTTGGTTCTGCGCACCGTTATACAGAATACCATACGACTTTACAGAAGTCGTCGTTTTTAATTATCGTTCGAGCCGGTTCGGCGGATAACGCGTGATGTGTTCTCGAGGAATATCATCGAAAATATGATCAATATATATGTAATATAATATATACATGTATATATTTGTGGTTGCATCCAAAAACCACACACTTTTTATTTAAACTCTAAAAAGGTCGATACACAAAAGCTGCACACTTTATTGGTCATGATATAACCAAGCTTTTAGTGGGTTGAAATTGCACACTATTTTTTCTGCTAAATAACGGATAATAATAAGATAACAAGATACTATACAGTATACAATCGTCATGCTAAAATGTTTTAAGTTTTAATTCTTTAGTCACTTATTTAGCCACTTATTTAGCCGGTCTTGTTTTCCTAAATAGTGGTTAAAACGTAAGTCCAATAATAAATTGTAAAACATTGTCCGTCCAATTTAAAAACAAAAAAAAGTTAGTAAATACATAATTATAATATTTTTTATTTTTATTTTTACTAATAAAATTATATTTTTTTTTTACGAGCACTTGTTTAAATTTTTAAATTTTGTTTGCATAATTGTACATATATATTATAAAGTACTCTAGTAAAGTAGTAAAGTACTCTAGTAAAGACCTTTTTATTGTCAAAATTATGTGTGCGGTTTTTGGATACAACAATTTTAAAAATTGTGCCGTTCTAATCTAAAAGAGTGCGTGGTTTTTTCCTGTATTTTATCGCAAGTGCGCGGTTGTATGAGTCGACGATATATGTATAATGCATATATTAATATATAGGTGAATACGCATTTCTTCTAAAATAAAATAGAGACGAGAACCTATAATAATAATAATAATAATAATATGTAATAGCGGTATTAATGTACGTGGAGCCAAGTCGACACAACAATAATAAGAATAATATTGTATCTCGTATAGAATAAAAAAATGGGCTATCGAACGATTGAGAATACTTAAAACTAACAAAGAACTTATCGCTGAACCGAAAAACCCCAAAAAAGAATACGATCGAGAACGAATTTATGTACAACATTGCCACATAATTTATTTCGCTAGGTATTGAAAGATTCCGTAATATACTTATATATCTATACTCAAAATTAATATTCTTGAAAAGTCAAAAATTTATTAATTTTAATCTTATTCAAATATATTATGAGCCCCTAATAACATGTAATATAATATATGAATAAAACATGTAAAGTAATATGCGTTTATCTTATAGAAATATGAAATATACAGAATGATTTTTTAGACATTCTTACCTCCATTTATCCCTTTAATAATACTATTATTTAAATTCTGATTTTTGAATTTTTAAGTATACTGTCTTGAAGACCATATTTTCAAATGGTTCAATGGTTTAACAAAAATATAAGCTATATGTAATATTCATTATACTTAAATCATTTTCACAAATTATTTATATTGATAGACCAATAGTAATTACTAACATTTTTAAATCATCTAAGTCCGCCCAAATTTACTTAAACTATTACCATAGGGCATACACAGATTATTCTTAATATCTTGACCCTGTTCTATCGTAACTATTTTCAATACTGTTTCTGCTTAAGTTTCAATTAAAATTTTAACAACATATTATATTGCTGGACGGTTTCAACATCAACAGATTATCGAGCTAAAATTATTGTTCGATTAAATTTGGCGACGTTGAAAAAAAATATTTTTCTCAATAGTGTTACCAAAAATAACGTTCTTGATCGTATCATTCTCAATCATATTTTACCGAAAAAAATGTCTTAGAAGGAGAAAAAAACGCCATTCGAGATCGTGCAAAATGTGCAGTACAAAGGAAACCTCATTTCGTGTGTCAGCGTGCGGTGAAGTTTCCGTGCTGCGTATAAATTCACGTAGGTATACATAATAATATAATGTTGTAGACAGTTTTTGTAGACAGTCGTCGGTATAATATTATTTAATGTACACATAATATATAGGTAGGAATTAATTTAGCAATTTAGATATTAATAAAGGCCAGGCCAAAGAACCAAGATATTGTGCTGAGGCAGTAATAATATTATTCTCCTTTATAACACCCAGGGGCGTCATTTCAACTTTTTTTTGTTGGAGCCAAAATGTTGGCAAGCCGTTAAAATTATTACCAGGCCACATAGAAAACATTTTTTTTTTTTTTCGGGAGAAGATTTTTATTTAATATGTCACTTATATTAGTATGAAAATATTACAATATTGTTACTATTTTTGAAGAACTATATGTAGGTACTTTTAATATATTTATTTTATATTGTGGTTACCAGTGTACAGTGGTATTTACACTTGGTAGATAAATTTATGAGTATAAAACACCTTAATAATAAAATAGTAAATACCTAATCGAACCTAACCAACACATTTTTTCCCTCTGCATAATTAAAATATATAAAATAGCCAGCTTAATAAAACCAGAAATTTATTTTATGGGTACCATTTTTCACAATGTTTGTGTTATAATTTTATCAATTATAATATTATAGGACCTCTAAGCCACATCAAACATTCTTGAAAATTAAACATTAGTACAATACATTTTTTTTTTAATACTGAAAAAATATAAACTATATAATATAAAACACTTAGGTATATCAGCAGGCCAAATAAGGCGTTTTAAAAAAAAGTTGGTGCAAATGTACACCCTGCATCCCCCAAATATGACGCCCCTGATAACACCGCCGTACTCGTAGACACGGGCATTCATTAACCACTGTGTAACGGAAAGCACAAGGCCGTAACTTGGTGGTTTCTTAGACCCTTAGCCTTGTATAGCAAGTTCGACTCCCTCCGCGTCTTGATGACGAACCGCATCCCGTACTGAGGGGTGAACTGGGCGCCCGAGCGCCAGACAGTGACCCAAAGCATACCGTTTTTACGGGTATTTCGTGAGTTTCATAGTCCCGTTGTCGCTGAGTGATTCGTGCGTGTGAAACGTCGATCGTAGACGTACGGGCTAGACAATCTGAATTTGCCAAGTGTCTTATTTATGCTTGTTTTAATATAATAAAAGTTTTTCCTACCTGAAAACCCGAGTTGAACATTATATTAGTCGTTCTTACGTTCTTACTTTTAATATTGGAACAGTGCTCTGGTTGGGAGGTCCTAATAGTCATTCCAATTTAGAGAACGGACGTAGAATCGACAAACGCATACCATCGTACCTCAAAAGTTAACAGAGCTAATCTGAATTTATTCTAGAGACAGCCATTAGCTTAGAGTGTACGAAAGTAAGGCGTATAGTAGGTTTTACCGTGTGTCACTCTCGATACAGGCGATACCTGCACAATGTGTAATAACAATAATAATATTACGAGAAAATCAGATCTCGTGGGATGCGTATTCTTCTATTACATTATTATAATATTATTATGTTGTATTCGAATGCGGCAGATGTTTCGCGGGTATGTATTATAATATATTAGACTCGGTGTCTGTCCTTCCACGGCCGAGGAATAATGCGATTTATTTTGCCAGCACGGTTTTAAAACGATCCGAAAATATACTCTCCGGGTGTCCCGACCTTTTTGGCTTTTTATTATGTTATTATATATTATTATGTATAGTATATATGTGTTGACGACGACGATGACGGAAGTTTGCTCAGCTTCCAAGACTGGGGGTAGTGGTGTTCCCGCCGGGAACGCACAATAATAGGCCGTGAGCCCGGTCACCGAGATACTTCGTCGCATCACACACCAACCGACCAACGAGATTGTGTGTATATTATGCTAGCGTTGATGTATGAAATTCCGTAATTCTATAAAATAACTAGTTATTCTACAAAATTACGGATACTTTCAGTTATAGTATTGAATGAATCCATAAATACATACTTCAACTTGTTCTTTGCATACTAACTAGATAATATTTTATAAACTAACAATAAGGGTTTAGTTAATGTATTTAAAACTATTATTTTATTTACATTATTTTTAGTACAAATTACAAAAAAAATCAAATGTTAGTATTTAGTCAAACACGCCCTAGTGTTATTTTGTAAAATATAAATAGTAATTTATTTCACGTCAATTTATTAGAATTATTAAAATCTTAAACAAATTATAAATAAAAATCAATAGTTATCAATACTTTTTATAATATAATTATAAAGTCATTATATTATTATAGTTACGATTATTAAATTATTATTTTTTTAACACTTTACAATTTATTTATTAGTACACAAACTTTTTGGATGGCATTTAGAGTAACGAATTAAATATTATTTTTTAAACATTTTGTGGTGCACTTTTGTTGATTTGAAAAACCCTTGACCATTAACTAGTGATTGGGATTCGGATGCCTTTCGTAGACAATTGACAAATATATCTACTAACTACATCTGGGACGTCACTACGCGTTATAAACTGTTCTGACATAAAATAAATTATGACCTCGCGTAAAGTTGTTTTAATATTTAGTTCCTAAAACAAAATTATTTGAATTACCTGTTAGTAAATAAAGAAAACGATGATTAATAAAAAAATCTTTGGATTGGCTGTAGCGAGCCACATTACTTTTAATGTATATATTGTTTGGTCTCTGACAGTGGCTATACGAGACGTGACAGATATTATAAGTGTAAAAAACAGTGGCAACAGGCACACACAAATAATATACAGAATATAACAATATAAAACACCGAGGTGACAGGCGCGCGAATATATCAAATATTATAACAAAAAAATAACTAGGAGATTAGCACGTCGTATAAAATATTAGTATATTACAATAAAAATCTTTGGCGATTAGCACCTGCAATAATTGTTCTGACATTCAACCACACGTGTTTGCGATCGATGCACTACTAATGAATAATAAAATATAATAATTAAGACACGCAAAATTGTATACAAATAATTTTACGGATAGCGTATTAGATACAGCGTTGAGTTTATCTTGATCAATATTATTTTATCTTTTATTTTATCTAAGATAAAAAGATTTCAAGATAAAAGAATATTTCGCATAATAAAGAATATTAGAGAATATATCGATTAATTTTAGAAAGATATTCGATATTTTTTGTTGAAGTGGTGTAAATAATAATATAAATTAGCACATATAAAAACATTTTAAATGACCGTCGTACAAATATGACAGCGGAGCACATGGAACAAAATATAGTTGTGAACTGTTTTCAAACATTTTCTTAGTTAAATTTTAAATAGCTGAATTTTAAATATTATTATTAATAATTTAATCAAACTTTTCTTAACATATAGTGTATTTTATAATGTACCTATTTATATCAGGTTTTTTGCATTATTTGTTTAATTATTCTGCATATAAATCCTTATTTTTAGTTGAAGAGAATATTTTAATAAAAAAGCATATTTTTGGCATAATTTTTTTATGATTTTTAAAAAATATTGGAAGAATATTTTCAATTTTTTAAGTGAATATTAGCATTTTATTTTGGTTATTTTAAAAGAATATAATTCCGGCCCCTAGACATTATGTTTCAAAAAAGTACCGAACCATCGACACCGTTTCGAGTAGGTACCTCTACCTATAACGATATTATAAAATAATTGGACGCCATATAAACGCTCTCGAGATGAATTTCATCGTGATAAGCGAGCAAAGAAAAACCACTCAAACTTGAGCAGTCACTATGTTCTCACTTACCTACCAATATAATATAATATTATTCAAAGCCGATAATTGGCGAATTGTTAAGCCATTCACGCGAAACTCGAAAACCTCTCTGTTGTGGATATTTGTTGGTATTATATTATTATGACGTTACAGGACGATTCACCAAAACGTATGCTCACCCTTTTAGGCTCACCCACTGTTTTTTTATCTGTGTACACGGTAAATAATCGAAATAATTCTTCGATTTTCTACTTCACTATTCGATGGGAAAGTGAATATTGTTGGTGCATTGGGAAGGTCAACATTTAAAAGTCACAGTAATTTTCTATAACTACCGTTACACAAGTTTTGCGTTTATTGTTATTCAGAATTAAAACGTTATCCAAGTTTTGTGTTTATCGTTATTTATAATTAAAACGTTACACAAAATTTGCGTTTATCGTTATTTAAAATAGTGTTAATACCTATTAAATGTATTAATAATAAGTAATAACTAATTCGGCCAACCCGAGCAGGTAAATGGTAATGGCCCGGAATATACTATATAATCCAGTGGTTTTCAACCTGTGCGTCGCGGCTCCTTGGGGCATCGTCGGTTATTATCAAATGAGCCGCGTTCGAAAACTAAAAAAATATTAGATATTTGTTACATCGTGTTGGTACTCATTCAATAATTATTAATTGCTACACATTTTTATGCTTTATACACGTTTTAAAAATGATATTTAAATTGTATTTTTTTTTTCACTTAAGTAATACTATATTTTTTAGTTTTTTTTCAATTTTGATTTTTTAAACAATACATTTTTTTGCATATTATTTGCATATTTTTGAATTTTTGAGTGCATATATATGTGCATATTTAACAATAAATTTTGCATAAAAATCTGGGCCCTAATTATTAGATATAACGATTTATTAATATTTGGACATTTAGTGGTGTATAACTATAGTTATTATCGATGACGTTTTAATATAATATATTTACTTATTTGTGTTGGAAGTATTAAATTGTGTATTGTGTATAATAGTGTTGGGTTAAATATGTTATTATGTAAATTAGTTAGATCGTCCATAGATAACATTTAATCAGTCCAATTTGATAGGTATAGTATACACCTTTTACCCTTTGTAGGGTTAGGTTTGTTAGTAGGTATACCGTATACAGTATATAATAATAATTAGTCACTCGATAATTCGAAAACTCCATAAACTGAACTAAACGCCAAGTCCCATGAGAAAACCTCCATAATTAGAAGAAAAAATATGTATTCCTGCACAGTCAATATATTTGACGTAGGTACTCGTAACGAAATTAATAACGACGGTGGTTAAATATCATCGTATAGCTTATAAATGATAAATGTTATCGTACCTATTACCTACCTAAACTAAACTTTAGTAATATGTAATATATTATACATACAATTGTTCAACTCTCTTTAATTCGAATTAATTTGTTTTCCCTCGACTCGCGACTATTCGAATACTCGGTAAATCGAAAACCTCTATAAAACGAATTTTAAATCGGTCCCCTAAATTTCGAATTATCAAGTGACTACTGTATTGCTCTAGAGATGCGATCAGTTCTAACGCTGTCAAACAGAAATATAACAATATATTATTGTTATGCACGACTCCTGTCATCACGAGTGGCTATTTGCCACCTGTGTGTCGCCACTCACTTAGGTACCTCTGACTTCTGCCCGTGTTGTTAATTGTCCAACTACACGAAAAAAAAAACCATATAATATATTTTATCGTGATAAATGATCGTGTTTGGTGAACGTTCCATTAACTTGGGCGTATACAACAGTGAATAGCAGGTAATCGTACCTATATCAAATGTAAAAGCAATTACCAAACGACATTCCGAATCGTCTGGTCGAGGCCTGGTATATTATTTTTATTGCCTTAAGCAGAATAAAAATACACATTTGAAAATAATAATATTTTTCATCACTCCATGCTATAACATTTATAACTACGTGATCAGATGACCGTCTGGCGTAGGTACCATAGTGACATAGTATTACTTATCTTTTTCTGTATTATATCGTAAAAAAACTTCAAATTAAAAGTAAAGAATATTAACCGGAATACCGTTTACAGTATTAACAGTAGCTAGTAGCATAATAATTGCTGAAGCCGCGACAATAGAAGTACGAACAAATGATAATTAGAGAAATAGCTGGAAACACACACACACACACTATCAATATAATTTATATTATTATATTTTTGTGGTCTTACAGGGTGATTCTTTTACCATTAAACACTCATTATTTCAAGAAGTGTTAATGATTTGAAAATATTATTTTACATAGTTTCAAGTCGTTTAAAAAACGACGTTATTGATATTTTATTTTCAATTATTTTTTACCTTAAAACTGACAACTTGTTCGCGTACAATATAACCCGTTATAGCTGATAAATATAAATTTTGGCTCGAAAAAAAACGACTCGTTTTTTGTAAAATTGAAATTAAATCACTGATTATAGTCTAGAAAATTATGATTTACCTAACTCCTATTTTCCGTCAGTTATGTAGGCATGTGCTCCAATTAATAATCCTAAGACAACGAATGGCGTAGGTATTAAGTTCCCATGGACATTACAATATAGTACCTAACGTCCTAACTATTATAGTTATTGAAACAATATTACAAATGTAATTCAATAATAAAATTAATAAATAATAATATTAGATATAAATAACCGTCAAAAATACGTCATAGATAAATACAATTATTTGGAAAAATGTTTGAAAGGATTATTTAAGAAATCTATCAAATTATCGAAATAAAAATATTTACAAACATGTTAAACTTAATAATATTTCCAGACAATAAATGTTTACCTTTAAAAGAATCATTCTATCTACCCATAGTCTAAAATGTAATAAATATGAAGGGACTAATTAAATATTTTGTCTATTTCTATTTATCGTACTTAGACTACCTGGTATACCTAACTAAAATGTTTTATATTTAGATATTATTTTTTCCGTCCTTGATTTTTTTCACGTTTTTTCTGTATATTTTGTGTTTAGTTACATCACCGACGATTGCCACCATTTGTGATATTGCTATAATATTATAATACTAATACACAGCCTAAAGAGGACGCTACGTGGCCATTTGTGGTCTTCGTCTTCCAAGTGCGCAATATACCAAATATACATTACAGTCAGGAGAATGCTTTACCTCCGTTTGGTTAAAAATTAAAGAAAATCGACATATTATGAAACTTGATAATAAATACAATATATCTGTATTTGTATGTGGGTTTTTACGATAATTCAATTTTTAGTAAGTTATGCGTGTATAATATAGCGTGAATATATGAAAACTGCAGTTATTGGAGCTTCTATTGTTACAATGTATATTACGGTAACAATAAAAAACGTTATCTATCACTGGTATATCTTCGTTGTATACTTGTATAAATATAATAATATATATTTTACTTTAACACGGTGCAAGCCATGAAACGAGACTAGTTCGGCATACGTATATTTAGTAGACCTAACGATCATTATTATAAATGTTGTGGATTAATCAAAATAGTTATACCTGTATATGCTCCGCGAACCGTGTTGGTATATTTATTATTGTTGAAAAATAAACAAAAAACTGTATTTTTTGTTTTAAACTGTTTTTTCTTTTTAAAAAGAAGTTTTTTTAAATAAATTTTTTGAGTTAATATGGTTAAAAACAATGTTTTAAACAGTCCTTGTATTAAAAACAAATAGGTACATTTTATTTAATATGTAATTTACTTATTTTCCAGTATGCCGTGTACTATTTTATGTTTCACTGTTTATCTATTACTTATTTGAAATCTTAAAAGTATTTGAGATGTATTTTAAAAGTTTTCTGAATGAATATTTTATGTGAACATTATATTATGTTTAGAATATTAGCTAATGAAGAAAAATATATTTTTAAATTTAGTATTTTATACAATCAAATTTTTTAAAAAAAACACCATTATAATACCCTCTTCTATTTTAATTATAGTTATATACTATTAGGTATGTTAATTAGGTGTTTAATATTATAATCGTTTTGAATGTTATATTTTTTTGTTATGTTACTACGTAAAAGTTACTCTAAACGTGTGTCATAAACATTTATAATGCTTAATTCACATAACATAGTTATGTATACATTTTGTGCAACATTATAATATGCTCTTGTATTGTATTGTATAGTATTCATATTGTATTGATGGGATGTCTGATACTTGTTCTAAGTTTTAGAGTAAAATTAGGTTTAAACGAAAAGATAGTCATTGTCGTGTTTTATTTAGATGAATTATATTAATTTTAAATACCTAATTCTTTTATAAATGTTAACTAAGTAGCTATGTATTATAAACTTACATATTTTAATATTAGTAAACATTTTAAACATTGATACGTATTACGTTGTGTGATTAATTTCGGCGTTGACGTATTTATTTATTTTTTTAAATACAATTTTTAGATTCTGAGTGGAACGATGAATGTATTAATTTTACAATGATGTGTGTTTTTTT
>NC_042493.1:129340053-129355778 GCF_005508785.2 Acyrthosiphon pisum
TCCATTATACAGTGACCCACTTAGTAACCTACTGTACAGCAGAGCGAAATCCACTTACCCACCTTTTTATTAGTTTTTTTTCTATAAATATCAATAAAATTTTATTTGTTGGTTAAAACAGCTTGAAAATTTAATAGAAGGCTCCTAGTATATTATTTCAATGGCAGATGAAAAAAATTAAAAGTCTATAGTGACAATGTTTTTTTTATAGGCATCTAAAGTTCAAATATTGACAAATACATAAAAATGACGAAAATTTGCAAATTATTTTGAGTAAAAAAATTCATGAAAAATTTTATTTTTAAATCTAAGATTTGAAAATGTATTACAAGATTCCTCATAAGTTTGTCTATCTTTTTTAAAAAATGTCTACAAGTCAAATTAAATTTTTATGAGCATTTGATATTCCTATTTTTACAACACTTGATATTCACTGGATTTATCATGATTATTTATCATGATATATATGATTTTCTTATTTTGTTATAATTCAAAAACGAATAACTGTAGATACTTGAAAATTCCACTGAATGTTTATATTAGCATTTTCTATACAAGATAAAATTTTGAAAATAATTTTACTCTTTTTGAGTTGTTTACGGACAATGTCATTTTTCAATTTTTTTAGTTTTATTTTCTATAAATATCAATAAAATTGTATTTGTTGGGTAAAAAACGTTAAAATTTAATGCAAGGTTTCTGATATATTGTTACAATAGCAGTTGAAAATATATATTCAAGATACATATGCACAATTTTTTTATATAAGCATTTATTGATCGAATTTTGACAAAATGTATCAAATTTAAAATTGAATAATTATTTTGTAGTTAAAAATTCATAAAATGTTCAACTTTTATACCTAAGAATTGAAAATTTAAAACAAGATTCCACGTAGGTAAGTAGTTAATTCTGAAACCAAAAAATCTAAAAATTACAAAAGCACAGTTTATTTCTATAGTCATTTGTTCGAATTTGGACGAAATTACATTTTAAAAAATCTAGAATAACTATTTTAATTATTTTGTTGTGATTGTATAATATTACTCGTGGGTACTTGAAACTTCTAAAGTATACTATTATATTATATCTATGATAGTATCACGGTTTGTTACGGATGTATAACGCGTTATAAGTACCTACCTAATGGATATCGTTATATTCCTGTGTATATTATAGGTCAATTTTTTTTAATACCATAGATATAAGTATATAATATGTCTTATACCTAGACCGACATACCGTCTCTGCTCAGAATCGTTTTTCTTATACAATGATATTAAATCATTGAATTCAAATTTAATACCATCAATTATACAGTGGCCCACTTGTAACCTACTGTACAGCATAGCGACATCCACTTACCCACCTTTTTTTTTTTTTGAAAGCTTATTTCTTACATTTATTTTACGTTTTATAGATGAATTAGTATATTTTTACTATTTTTACGTTTGAGTAATGGTGTACAATATTTTGTTTGTATTTAAACGTAAATTATACATATTAGTTTATTACTTATTGTACAATAGATTTTAGATTCTGAGTGGAACGATGAATGTAAATACAATATAATTTTACAATATAGTACAATTTTGTATTGTTTTTTTTTTTTTTTTGTGTCTGTTATCACCTTTTAGGACAGTAAAAGTGCTTGGATTTTCATGGATGTCTACAAGAAAGTCAAATTAAA
This sequence comes from Acyrthosiphon pisum, assembly GCF_005508785.2. Taxonomy (NCBI): domain Eukaryota; kingdom Metazoa; phylum Arthropoda; class Insecta; order Hemiptera; family Aphididae; genus Acyrthosiphon; species Acyrthosiphon pisum. The sequence goes on from NC_042493.1 coordinate 129,341,744, forward strand.
TTTTTAATTCATATATTTACAACATTTGATATTTACTCAATTTCTAATGTCACGAATTTTTATTTTGTTGTGATTAAAAAACGAATGACTGTAGATACTTAAAAATTTCACTGAATGGTTATATTAGCATTTTCTATACACGATAAAATTTTGAAAATAATTTGACTCTTTTCTTTGGGCCAAAAAGTATAAAAAATTAATACAAGGCTCCTGATATATTGTTACAATAGCAGTTGAAAAATATTAAAAATACATTCGCACAATTTTTTTTTATAAGCATTTAAAGATCAAACTTTGACAAAATTTATCATATTTAAAATTGAATAATTATTTTGTAGTTAAAAATGTATAATATGTTCAACTTTTATATCTAAGAATTGAAAATTTAAAACAAGATTCCGCGTAAGTAGTTAATTCTGTTACCAAAAAATTTTAAAATACATAAGCACAGTTTATTTTCGTAGTTATTTTAAGTTCAAATTTGGACGAAATTACATATTATAAAACCTAGAATAACTATTTTAATTATATTGTTATGATTGTATATTATTCGTGGGTACTTGAAACTTCTAAAGTATAATATTATATATCTATGATAGTTTCACACTATCACGGTTTGTTGTTGATGTTTAACGCGTTATAAGTACCTAATGGATATTGTGATATGATGAATTTGGAATTTATTACAGGTAGGTACCTATTATAGGTCAATTTTTTTTTTTAATACCATAGATAAGTATATATGTCTAATACCTAGACTGATATACCGTCTCCGCTCAGAATCGTTTTTCTTATACAGTGATACTATATCATTGAATTCAAATTTAATAATATCCATTATACAGTGACCCACTTGTAACCTACTGTACAGCAGAGCGACATCCACTAACCCACCTTTTTTTGTTTAAAACTGTTGTTTCTGCTTAAAACGATGTTGTATACAAAATAAATTATTTGAGTTTTAAAAAGTTAAGGACAGTTTGAAATAGTGTTTTTAACAACAAAAATATATATATTTAATACAACGCAATTTTAATTTAATATGTAATTCACTTATATGCCAATATGCCATTTACTAGTATAAGTTTCACTGTTTATTTATTAACTAGAAATTTGATCATTCCTTAATGTTTTGGAATTTTTCGATTTTTTTTTTCTAGTATCTTCATATACATTGTCAAGAGATGATGCTTCTGAATTTTCTTATGCCAATTTTCTAGCTTCTATATAGGTACCTAAAACAATATTTTTTATTATTATTTTTATCATAGATATCTATGAAAATAAAATAAAAAAATATCTATATTTTTAAGCAAAACCTTGGCCCTATATTGTTTGAACTCTAATTCATTCGGTTGTTTACGTCTGTCAATACATTTAGTGCTATTTTTGTTTGGACATAAACATGACCCATTTCTGAACCAGAACTCTGGTACCGCAGCTAATGAGTTATCGTCTTTAAAAACTACAAATGTCCACACTCTATAAAATTAAAATCATTTTATTATGTTACAAACATATTAAAGTGTATTATGTTAATCCAAACCGTAATTAATAATATTGATGTTCTGAACGTTACAGTAAAATATTAACAATAAACAAATAACACATAACATAGAAGTTATTTAAACTATCATAAACTTGGTAAGAATATCTTAATATTAAACTTTATATTATGTATATTATATTAACAATAAAGTAAAAACATTTTAAATTTAGTAATTAAATCAATAATATTTAAAAATAAAATAAAAATGAAGGACGGTAATAGATATAATTATTAAATACTTAAACTTTTTTTTCTGATCGATATCTATTAATATTTATTATTTATAATAACCCATAAAAAACACAATATCTACTTGGATTGTACACTGTTTAAAACAAAGTTTTATCCCAGACTGATAGACACGCGCATCATTCAGTGCGGGATATATCATAAATAAATTCATAAATATATTATATTATTATATTGAGGGACACCATTTATACACTTGTAACCTAATGTACAGCAGAGCGACATCTACTTACCCGCTTTTTTATAATTAAATGTATAGTTTATTATGTTAATAACAAATGGTATCTACTTACCCACCTCTTTTTAGTTTATTATTGTGGGTAAACAATTTTTTGTTCAGTCGAAAAACTTGAAATTGTAATACATTGGACTTCATCATAGGTACGTGTTATAGTGGAAAATAAAAAAAAGTTGAGCGTAAATCCACAGTAATTTTAATGAGTGTACAAAATTCTTCAAACTTACGAAAATTGCAAATTAATTCGCGTTAAAAATGCATACGAATTGTTCTATGTATATCTAAGATTTGGAATTTTTAAAATTGCCTTGAAGTTTTAATAAATTAAAAAAAAAAAATTACAGGAAAGTCAGTTTACATTTTTACCAGTTTTAAGTTAGACATTCACGCGTAATTTAACAAATTCTCATACGTTTTTCTTAGTTGTGTCGTTTTTTAAAAACTATTAACCAGTAGGTATACTTGACATTTACATAAAATGATCATTTTATCATTTCCTTTACATGGTAACATTTTAAAAATATGTTGACTCATATACTGAGGTAATTATTGACATTTAAAATATTAAATTTTTTAAGTTTTCTATTATATAAATTATTTTAATAGAAATGTATTCGTTGTATGAAAAAGTTAGAAACTTGAACACAAGGTTTCTTATAAGTCGTTAAAATAGCAGTTGATAAATATTAAAGATCCATCAGCACGATGGAGCATTTTTTTTTATACCTAAGTATTTAAACTTCAAATTTGACAACATTTATCAAAATCTTGAAAATGTTCAAATTTATTGTACTTAGTTGAAAAATTATAAAATATTTAAATTTTATAACTATAAGGATTGAAAATTTAAAACAAGGATTCTCATAAATAGTTCATACTATAACCAAAAAATATAAAAATAAAAACTCAGTTATTTTATAAAAACATTTTAAGTTTGGAAAAAATTAGATTTTAAAACCAATAATAACGATTTTAGTTATTTTGATGTTATTTAAAAATATTATTTGTTGCTATGTAACACTTTTAGAGTAAGTTGTTATATTTTATACATACAATAATATTTTCAAATGCAATTTGTTTGTAAAATTAATTTTACCTACTGTTGTACTAATGCCTAATAGTAAAATAAATTACATCATTCACAATTATATCATCAAATATACCTACTTAGTAACATATCATAGGCTGACTGACCGTCTTTGGCTCAGAATCGTTTTTCGTATACAATGATTTTATATTATTTAATTCAAATTTAACACCATCCATTACAGTGGCCCACTTGTAATAGCTACTGTAAAGCAGAGTGACACCCACTTACTGGCTTTTTTTCTAATAAAAAATAAATTATTGGTTGCTAAAATATGTATCAGGGTTGGTGGGTGGCTAGTTAAATTAATAATTTAATACACCTTTATTTTGTTTTATAGCTGCCACCATGTTTAAGTATCTACAATTACTCGTGTTTGAATTAAAACAAAATAATAAATCGAAAGAATATTATCCAATGATGATAAAAATGTAATTTGACTTTCCAATAGTTATTTTTTTTTTTTTTTGATAAAGGTAGACATACTTATAAGGAATCTTGTATTAAATTTTCTAATGTTAGATTTAAAAATAAAAATGTTTATGTATTTCTAACTAAAAATAATTTGCGCATTTTCGTTTGGAGGTTGAACCCCCTCCCCCCCCGCTCCCGTTTGTTCTTGTCAGCACCTTGTACTCTGCACCTTTTTGGGCCGGGCGTTGGGCAATAGCCAGTGTTGGGTAAGTTACTTTTAAAAAGTAATTAAGTTACTTTACTCGTTACTTAGAGATAAATGTAATTAAGTTACTTTACTCGTTACTCAAATAAAATTGTTGTGAAATTACTTTACTTTTCAAATAAAAATGTAACTCATTACTTTCTCATTACAAAAAAAAAATTGATATATTTTTTTTCAAATTTCTTGGCAATTATCATTCTGCAGGCAATAATGTAACTTTTTATAAAATTACACTACCTATGCTAAAAAGGTATAATTTTAAAAATGTTTACAAAAAAAAGAAGGTGTACAGTTAATACATATTTACATAACAATACTACAATAGTAATTACTTATGAGTTATGACTATTAAAAAATAGTACTTATTAATTGTAGCTACTTATCAATAGTAAATAATCATTATATAGTTAAGTATAGTATAGTATAGTTTTGTATTTGTTACCACGTTTATATGCAGCTGTTAATGCGCATTGAGTTAATCCGGGAGTTGGGTGCATATAAATGCATTTTTAATTCGCATTAAACTAATACGCATTTATTATTTAATTCGATTCGTCAAATCTCCGGGATTAAGAAATGCATGTAAACGCTTCAATGCGAATTAATTTTTTCGCGGGAATTTAAAAAAAAAATGTTATAATTGTTTGGTCATGGAATACAAAGTATAAAACATGGACTAAAAAACATTCGCATTAACTTAAAATTTTACCCGACCTCTAATCTTGATATTTTAGGTGCATATAAACTCGCTCCCTAATGCGCATTAAATCAATTCGCATTAAATCAATGCGAATTAACTGCTGCATATAAACGCGGTATGTGTCACAAACTTGCAGCATAAACCTATACCTATCTGTAAAGTGTCAATTGATCGACTGACACCAAATAAGGAATAATAGCACTCAATCTTCTATTTGTGTTATTAAATATTATGTTTATGAAAATAAAATCATAATACATATAGAACACACTTATAACTTATACAATCATAAAAATAAACCGTTTCTTATAAATGCCAAATGTGAAATGGCTATAATGATTTATAACGGTGTAATGTTTAAATATTTCGATTTTATTTAATTATCAGAAATATACTGTTATATTCAATGTAAATTCTAAATATTGTAATAACTAATAAGTATTTTCAAATTGAGCAGTTTTTGTACAACACTAAATTATTTATAAAACCTGTATAGTTAATAGGAGCGTATATAACTCATTAGTCCACGCTATAATAGGTATCATAGGAAACGTTTTGCGAAGGTACTTATTTAGAGGAATCAAATTAAATCATAACTTTTCTCGTGATTTACCGTGCAATTGGACATTTCAAACGTCAAAACAATTGAAAACTGAATTGTGGCGAGTTAAAATTAAATATATAAACATATAAGATTAATTGGTAAACATGATAATATTATACACAATTAGTACACATATTTTGTTTTTTTTTGGCAATAGGTAGGTATTTAATAATTTGAAACTGTAATGCGTTATTTTATAGAAATTACTTATTAAAAGTAATTTCCATTACATTTTCGTTACTAGGATATAATTCTAATGAAATTACGTAACGCGTTACTTCCGTTACGTTACTACCCAACACTGGCAATAGCAGTGGGTACTTGTCCACGCCGTACGAATCTGCAGACGACCGCATTACAGCGGTGAAGACGACGACGACGACCAGCAGCGTGACCAAAGAACCCGAGTACGGGACCGACGACGGCGACGGCATGACGCTGCCGCGGCGGTGGTGTTTGCGTACAACGGACCGTGAACGGCGTGCACGCAAAATGCCGCCGCGAACACCGGATGTCAACGTACGAGTGCGGAAGACGGCGACGAAACGCTCGAATCCTATAATATTGTAATAATACGGCCGGTCAGTATAGTCACTATACTGACCGGCCGTTCTCGCCTGCGAGTCGGTGACCGCGTGAATAATGTGCGCACGGCAATACCACCGACCGTGAGAGACGGACGATTTAAACGGTGGCGCAACGCAGGCAGTTTCGTACATACAGGGGGGGGGTGATCAGGTTCAAACTTCCCCCCCCAGGACCAGAAAAAAAAATTGTCATGTTATTGATGAATAATAATATGGCTATTGAGTACACGCTATACTCAGGGGCGGACTTGCCATTTTTCTGCCCCTAGGCATTACAACACTGGCGCCCTTTACATTGGCGCGCTCCCACGGTGGGGGTGGAGTGGGAGTAATGTTCCATGAAATAAACTATAAAAATTGGATGAAATCTATAAGATTTCTGAGCAGTATGCACTATGCAGGAGACGCACGTCGTCGCAATATTTATTATTATTAATTAGTAATTTCTTTATCAAGACATCTGATTTCCAGAATTAATTCCAGTATTCTAAGAATGCTGAGGCGTTCGATCCAATTTTAATTACTCGCTAAGAACTGTACGAGCGGTCCCCCACCCAGCTAGTAGAGCGGCTATAACAATGTACCCGGCGGCCCGAGTCAGTATATTTGACTGCCTTGACTTGCGTTTTGCGCATGCGCCATTCACAATATTGTATGTGTTTACGCCGCACACCCGTATACCACCTCCCATGCATTAACATAGGCAACGCCGGAAACTGCCTCGTCATATCGAGCCTCTAGCCGTTGCGGCGCGGCACAGCGCGCGCTGGTAGCTGGATTGAACCCAAACTGCAAGGTTAGGTATTATAGCTTATGAATTAAAACGTTACTGCGACGGGGCTACGAGAGCCATTCTCCTTTTTCATGCAAGTTGTATACAAAAAAAAATTAATATCAAATATAAATGTAAGTAAATATAATAAATTATGAAATTGTGAAAAACTAAAAAGTAAAAATTAACTAAAAATTAGCGCCCCAATAAATTTTGCGCCCTAGGCCCGTGCCTTGGCGGCGTATGGGTAAATCCGCCCCTGGCTATACTTGACCAACAACGAAAAAAGATTTCATAACGAAATTATGGGTGCCGTATATCAATCAAAATAGACATTTGATCGTACACAGTCAGTTTGTTACGTGCGGACATAAATACATATTATTAATATTGTCATTATCTCGACCGACTCTATCGGTCAGCGGTGAAAAACCGATTAGGTACGTTGTAATCGTTGAATTTCGCGTGAACGACAATAATACGGTGAAATAGATTCTATTCTTATAGCACTATCGTAAATGACCATGTTAAACATTTTCGTTAAATAATATTATGAAATGTTCGCTCATTCTATTCTGCCGTTGGACAGCTAATGTCAAAAACTGTTCATTGAACTCCATAAACCATAGGTAAGTATTTAGATAAGATTAGTTAGAGCTTATAACATTAAAATTGTTTATTAACAAAACATTAAACATTAAATATTTAAAATGATAAAATGAATTATAAATACACAATACTGGGAGAGTAAATGATTTTTTTTTTTTTTTAACTCAGTTAAGTTAATATACTTACACATTTAGTATATAATATTGTATTTTTAAGTACAGAAGTTACCTACCTAATAATTAATAACTAATGAATAATAATAAATACCTAAAAATAATAAATTAGTATTATATTTAGTTGTCTTTCAAACAGATATTATTTGTGTAAAAAATGATACGAAGAGTAGTTATTTTTAATTTTAATGTTTTAACTATCAATGTGCATACTGTTACTGTGGAATCAAAAGTTCACAACTGGATACTGTTAAAATTACAGGACCACATCGACATCGCACAAAACCGTAAAATCGTAAAACCAATAGGTAATTGGTTTTTATTTTTGTTTAATTTTATAATATTTTAGTGTCGGTATTTATTTTTTCCCGAAATGACGACGTCGTGCATCGTCGATCGTCGATAACAACAATATTATACCATATTATATGGGCAAACTCGCAAAATATATTATCATATTATTATGTCTATATTATTGACATTTTTACATGGCAACAAAATAGACTCAAACCGATTCAATTACTCCTGATGAAATAATGGTTGAACTATCCAATAAAAAAGAAAGGAGACTAGAATTTTTATTATAAATAATTAATAATATAATATATACAATATTTTGTACATACTATGTGCATATTAAACAGTGTTTAACTGCCATGAGTTATGTAAACCTTTGTATTTGTCTTGTTATTTTGCCTATTAATGTTTATACGTGTAACGTGTTAGATTGTTAGGAATATGGGTAGTTTTAAAGAGAAGGTTTTTTTTGTTGATTATTTTTTTTAAATCCCTCCAGAACAGTTTGAATGTACGCCACTGAACGCAGGACCTGCCCAATAATATTATTCGACGCGTATAATAATAATATTATACCTAGTGACGGTTTAGAATACGGTGCCGTTAAGACGGAGGTCACAACGAAATACTAAACGGAACCGCGAGAATGATTCTTACCTACCTACGTCACTGTATTCTGTGCACGCAGACTGCTGTGATGTAAAATAATATTGTTATGTTATTTAGGCGCTTTGTGCACTACAACACTGTCGGAGACAACGAGCCGCGACAACCGGTGGTCTGCACAACGGACGAGGACTACGAGCTCTTTACTGTTTAGGAACCCCTGGCGCGCCCGCTCGTATATTTGTGTTTGTGTGAGAAGTGAGTGTAATAATATTATCATTATCGTTTCCCCACGACGCCCGCGGTCGACTCGTTTGCCGCCGCATACCTACGTCGCCGCCGCCGCCGCCGCCGCATTCCTCCGTGAGCCCGACAGAGCCCGTCCGTGTAAAGACTATAATTTATAGTAAGGCTGGGCGCGCACCAGCGCAGTAATAATATTATTATAAAAACCGCCACGAGCCGCTGCGATGACCCGGCCGCCCGCTTCACACTGCACCACCAATGCTTCGGTGTGCGAACGGCCTAGTGAGACGTCGTAATAATAATATTGTATTATGCTCCGCGCCTCCGTGTGTGGTCCGTCGCCACTCCCCCGGCCAACGGTGTTTAATGTGATAATTTAACAATGTGTGAGCAGGAGCCTCGTATTGAATTTTCGAGCGATCCGGACCATGGGTACCTGTAAATTAACGCGAAAGCCCAGAATAAATATTATGGAACATCGGCTATCAGTAAATTAAATTACGTTACGTGGTTTTCGAACACAAAAATGTAAAAATGCATTATACTGTTACGTCCCGACTGACGTCGATATACAGGTACATCAACCGAGGAAAATGAATACGTGGTGTATTTGGTTATGTTGTGCTGTGTGTTCATTAACAATATTTAATACAAAATCACAATGTATAAGCTATACGGACCATAGCCTATGGTAGAGAGGTGGGTGGTGTTACGACCTGACTCTGAAATGATAACTAAGACTGCGAGTCCTGTTTACGACCTGACCCTAAGTGCCTTGTTTATCCCTAACCATCTGACGAGCTCTTGTCTTGGTCTCCCTTATAATATGTGATCATGTCCTTTGGAGTGGGTGGTCGTAGTAGGGGCTAAATTCGGTCATGAGGCAGAGTTCGGGTCTCGTACTCGGTGTTCTGGTCGATTCGCATCCTTCCGTTCAAGTATTGAGATATTCCCGAGGAGAGACGTTTGACAACACTTTTATAGATTTGAAAATTGAACACACGATTTATCGTACATTCATATACTTTTAACAAAAAAAAAGTTTTCCGGAAGTCAATTAAAATTTGGTTGGCCGTTTGAAGTTAGACGTTGAGTATTGGATATTTACTCGCCATTGAATACGAAAAACGATGAAGACGGTCTTGTCAGCCTATAATATTAGAAGTACATTTTACAACATATTTGTTAATAAAGTAATTTAATTTAATATTAGACATTACCTAGTAATACAGTAGGTTGAATAATTTTCACCAAAGACATTGCATTTGAAAATGTCATTGTGTGTGTATAATATAATAATAAACTATATAAGTTACAAGTGCCATGAATAATATTTATAAATTACAACAAAATAACTAAAATCATTACTGTCTGTTTAAACTAATTTCGTAAAAATTTCAATTTAAAATATCTATAAAAAAAAAACTGTAATTTTGATTTTTTGGTTCAATTATGGATTACACCATCAGAGGGAAATAATATACTCGTATACAAATAAAGGTAATGAACAATTTGATTTATGTTGGTACCTACATTTATGGTAATGATAATAAAAAAAACTTATCTATTTATGTTTTTGACGTTACTAGTTCTATTACAGATGAAATAGCTAGGTAGGTATAATAATACACTTAAATTTACTTAAACTATAAAACCATACTAACTTAATATTCAATCAAAAGTCTAAAAATCTTAAGAAGATGCATTTGTTGTCTCCGTCTTACACACGTACGACATAGCAAATTTTCGTTCACTAGTTTCAATAGTGTGCTGTTATTTTTGATATTCGAGTGATTTGACCTATTATACATTTTTTAGATAATAACGTTATCTGTGCTTAAGCGTTGGTTTTTATTCGAGATTTTAATTTTTAAGTGAGATATGAGTATTTTTAATTTTTGATATTTACCATGCCCATATCTTGCTTGAAAATGAAAATTTCGAAAAATCAGCGACGCTTGAGCACAGATAATGTTCTTACATAAAAGTTTTATAATAGGTCAATTCACTCTTATATCAAAACTAACAGCACACTATTGAAACTAGTGAACGAAAATTTTCTATGTCGTGTATGTGAAAGACTGAGACAACAAATGTATGGGTAGCGTCCTCTTAACTTAATAGACTTAAAATAGTCAAAATTCATACGACAATGCCATTACTATGTATAACAGTATTAAGTAAATAAACAGTAGTTACCTACTGATGGATGATGGTGCAATTAGGATTTGTCGCTTTGACTTACTTTTGAAGTTGTTGCAAAAAGAATCCTCCAAATTTCGGATTTATCAACAAATTACGTCTTTAATCTTTATGTTTAAAAATATTAAAAGTTTAGGTTTTTTTTAAATTTTAATTAATTATTCACAGTTTTTTACTATTAAAAAGATGGCTTGTAATCAGAAATTATAAATCGTGATTATTTTAAAAGTTAAAGGAAAAATAATTAAGAATAATTATTATACAGAATAAACACATAAATTAAATTGTAATATATTTATTATAACATAATGTAATATAATAAAATTAAAAATGTATTATATATAAGGCGATTCTTTTATTATGAAACACTCATTATTTCAAAAAGTATTAATGTTTTTGAAAATATTTTTTACGTAGTTTAAATAGTTAGTTAAAAAAAGTTAAAAAAAGTTACAATAAGTTAGTTAAAAAAACAACGTTTTTATTGAAAAATCATATTTAAATACTTATAACTCATATTCTAATCGACTTAAATTCGATTTTTATGAATCAAAATACTTAGAAAATTATTATGCTTTGGAATATGAAATTAAAAGTCTATGTTTTTATTCAAGAAAGTAAAAAACTTAAACAAAATATGAGGATAAAATATATTTAATAATATGATTTTTTAATAACTTGAAACTATTTAAAAAATATTATATTTACAAAAACATTAATACTTTTTAAAATAATGAGTGTTTCGTGATAAAAGAATCACCCTGTATATATTATTATATATTATAAATATTATATAATATACTAGCTCTGGTTGGAAAACTCGAGGGTAGTACTTTTCGATGAGGGAGTCCCCTTAACATATACTTTGGGAAAGTTACGGTGTAACAAATAGTAGATGTAACTTGTTGTCCTACGGACTTTTTTGTTAATTTTGTTCCAAATATTATTCCGGTTTTAATCATAAACCTTCAACACTAGTATAAGATCTACAGGTTCTAATGCACTCGATTGTTGGAAGGTCTCTTCTTCTTGGCATGATCAATATTGTAAGAAGTAATGATTAAAATATTAAATCAAAATTATTGTTTAATAAATTATCAAATTTTTAATTTCTAAAAAGTATATATTATATTTTTTTTTCTCTATTATTTGTATAAATTATTTGTAAATTAGAATTTCATTCGTTAATAAAAAATATTATTATTATTATAACTGAGTAGTGAGTACATAAAGAAAAATATTATGACCTCAGTCAGGACGGTGAGGGATACCAGGCAGTGTTACCACAGTATGCCTAAAACGATATTGTTACACCTTATCACAGCTGGCTGGGTGTTCGGGCACCGACTATAGGGGTCGCCACTAAATGGTACCAATTGTCTTCGCTCGTAGACCGAGATGAACGTGCGCGCGCATTTCGACAGCGGTTTCAACGGAGCGCTCGGGTCCTTGGGTCGCCACCGTCACAATAATATTACATCGTTCGCCATTGCCACTCGCCGCCATCAGAGCAACTGCTGCCGGGTGCCCAGTCCGCAATTGTCAGCCGTCGTTGCACGTCGGTCACATTCTGTAGACAGTAATTCATATATCAGATTCGGTCCACGATAAAATAAGTAAGTGTTAAATGCTAATTTGTATATGTAAATCTATTGTACAACATCGTTTATGACATAATAGTACATCAACTGCATTAAATTTCAAATGTTTCGTGACTTATCATTCATTTTTTCGCGTATTTATCATCTATTAATCTCTCGAAATAGTTGTAACCAGCTGTTGGTATCGTGATTTGAAAAATACAAGGGCAATAATATGTAGCGTACATACACCCACGTACAGGTGATGATAGGACAGGATGAGGTAGAATGGTTAATAATTACAAATTAGTAATAGGTATTTAACGTACGAACTCTTAATAGTTTTTTTTCGGTAGATGGCATTTTTTGCCAATTGTATTACTTGTAATTTTCTCCACTAATAGGTACATTTAAGTGTCTATGTAATTTGCGCCAAAATATAAAAATATAACATGTATTTTGCTTCACATTCAAAAATTAATTTAGGTAATTTGTGGCACTCCAGATATGTAATCTGCGCCACACATTCAACTTCAATTGTTAGAATTTACCAGCTGATAAAATTTATGAACATAGTTTTATATTTAAGTTAAAAGTATAAAACAAAAGCTAATAAGAATTATTAATAAATAATATATTATGAATACATAGTCAATGGTATAACCTATCAAACATTTATTTTATACAATTTATTTCTTTTAGGCTTGTAAAACATGAATAACATTAAAAACAATTTATTGTACAATTAATAATGATAATAATACTGATTTTTATAGGTACTCACTGAAATGTTTTACCTCTTTGAAATACATAAAGTACGTTATTTATAAACATTTATGTAGTGATGTTAAAATACGGTATTTTATTTTATTTTTTTGTATTATACGTGAATTAAACTTTGTATAATATTGTTGTATTTAAGAGTGGTATATTAATGTTTTTGTATTATACCGTATTATACTCTATTATACACATTTTATACGGTATAAAATCCTGTATTAAAAGATATGTAAATTTGAAATTACTTAAATACAATTTAAATTTGATTACTCAACCATTGTCAATTTCCCATTTGAAAATTAAATCTTCTCAATACAAATAATATAAATTAAATTCAAAAGTAATAACAAAGTCAACAAGTAAAGTAATAATTAACAATTTTAATAAACATAAATTATTCTTTTGGTTTTTTTTCTAAATAATAAATAAAATAAATGTTTAATGTAAAAAAAGTAACAATAGTAAATAGTAATACTTAATAGTTAATAGTAAAAATCTTAACACTTTAGTCTTTTAGTTTTCTTTTTAAATAATAAGTAAAATATTAAATAAATAATTTATTTATTATTTATTTGTTTATTTAACGCCAATCGGCAATTCAAGAGATTTACAATACAAGTTATACAGAAAAGATTATAGTAATAATAGTGATAGATTAATCTTATACAAAAAACGAGGTGAAACATAGTAATTTACAGTGCAAGCAACTAAATATTTAGTACAAATAAAAACATAACATTATAATACAACTAAAAACTAACTAACTTAAGTAATATATACATTTAAAATATCATGGTTTATAAGTTATTGAGCAGACGAAGCATGTAAAGGATGGTTATGAGAGTAGTTGAAACGGTGAGAAGGGGCAAGGTAAAGAGAGTGATTTCTAGTGTAATGTACAGGAACACGGAAAGAGATAGAAGAAAGAAGGTCAGGGGCATCAACAGTGCCATTAAGAAGAGAGGTGACAAAGGAAAGGTCAGCCTCTATCAAGTAATAACTCTTTAATATAAAAAAAAAAATAAATAAGAAAATAAAATTAATTAAATTACTTAAAAAAAATAAGTGATTCTTTTA
>NC_042493.1:129356451-129357970 GCF_005508785.2 Acyrthosiphon pisum
AAAAGTAAGGTCATTTTTAATTATGTAAATTACCGACGCTTTATAAAATAATTTTTTTATTGGTAGTACATTCATGTCATTGTATACATATTTTGTGTGGTAGCTTGAGTCTTTTTTTAGGATAATTTTTAGTATTTTGTTTTGGATTTTTTTTAATGGATATATACATATAGAAATATCTAATTATGGATTCTATTAATGCTTAATACACTAATCTAATTGTCTTAAGTTCTAAGATATCTGTTAAATGTTTAAATGCATACATAAGTTTTCTTAATTTATTTGTTAAACATTTTATGTAGTCATTCCATTTAAGATTATGACAAATCTCTATACCTAAGTATTTACAGTTTTTAACTATTTTTACAAAGGTTTGGCATGTACATATATTTTGATTTAAACAGTCATTCTCATGAATACATAGATTTGTTTTATTTGGTTGATTCTAATTAACTATATAGGTAGTGTGGTAATATGTAGGTTTTTTCTAGGTTTAGGAATAAATTATTTTCACATAGCTATTTTTGTATTTTACTCATGTTGCATTAACATTAGCAAATACTTCATCCCAGGATTGGCCTTCAACAAAAATTACTGTATCATCTGCATAGAAAACTAGTTTTCCGTGTATATTCAAGTTATTAATTTGGTTTATATGTATATTAAACAGTGTAGGCGATATAGTTGTCCCTTCAGGTACACTACATATTATTGGTATATATAGTATCAAATGCTTTTGCTAGACCCAAGTAAACAGTTGCACATTTTTTTTTATTTTCGAAAGAATTATAAATATAGCTTAATACTGTTGCAATAGCTCAGTGGCGCAACCAGGCGCATTCAAGGGGGGGGGGGTCCAAAAAATTTTATTTAACTACTGTTTTCTGTCCTTTTCCTGAGTATATACATACATTTCATTTCTTAATAAACACAATTTGCCGAGTTTAAGACCAATAAAAAAAAACACAATTATATTATTTACATTTTAGATTCTGAGTGGAAAGATAAATGTATTAATTTTACAATGATGTGTTTTTTTTTTAATTTTTTAATTTTTTTTTTGTGTCTCTCATCACCTTTTAAGACAGTAAAAGTGCTTGGATTTTCTTCAACAGTTTCTTTTCTAATAGGAAAGTGAATCTAGTTGGTACTTTGGGGGGTCAAAAGTAAAAATTTCCCAGTAGTTTTCAAAAGCACCCTGAAAAACGAAATAAAAATAAGGAAAAACGGGAATTTTTACGCAAAATCTGTTTTCGAGAAAATTGATTTTGGTTTTTGGTGCAACTCTTAAACAAATTACCGTAAGCACATGAAATTTTGACTGAATGTTAATATTTTCATTTTCTATACACCATAACATTTTCAAAATATTTTGATGTATTTTGAGCTCTTTACGGACATTTTTATTTTCCATTTTTTTTTAGTTTTTTTTCTAAAAATATCAATAAAATTTTATTTGTTGGATAAAAAAGCTTGAAAATTTAATAGAAGGAATCCTAGTATATTGTTTCAAAGGCAG
>NC_042493.1:129358020-129358923 GCF_005508785.2 Acyrthosiphon pisum
AAGAACCTGCTGACAGATAAAAAACGTTCTCTGCTATTTGAAAATATCAAAGAAATGTTAATAATTCAGTGCAATTCTAATTGAGGTAAGGTAAATATTTGAGAATAATTCATCAATTATTTTAAAATACCTTTTTTGTTTTAAAAGGTGCAGAATAATAATTAAGAAGAATGGGATCCAACATTCAAAACAGATTCTAAATCAATTTAATAATAAAAAGGTGGGTAAGTGGATGTCGCTCTGCTGTACAGTAGGTTAGAAGTGGGTCACTGTATAATGGATGGTATTAAATTTGAATTCAATGATATAATATCACTGTATAAGAAAAACGAATCTGAGCGGAGACGGTATATCAGTCTATGTATTAGATATATACATATATACTTATATATGGTATTAAAAAAAAATTGACCAATAATAGGTACCTATAATAAATTCCAAATTAATCATATCATAATATCTATTAGGTACTTATAACGCGTTACACATCAACAAAAAACCGTGGTACTATCATAGATATGTAATAGTATACTTTAGAAGTTTCAAGTACCCACGAATAATATTATACAATCACAAAAAAATAACTAAAATAGTTATCCTAGGTTTTTAATATGTAATTTCGTCCAAATTTGTACTTAAAATGACTATAAAAATAAACTGTGTAAATTTATTTTTTAGATTTTTTCATTTTTGGTAACAGAATTAATTACTTACGTGGAATCTTTTTTTAAATTTTCAATTCTTAGATACAAAAATTGAACATTTTATAAATTTTTAACTACAAAATAATTATTGAATATTAAATTTGATAAATTTTTTCGAAATTCGATCTTTAAATGCTTATAAAAAAAAATTGTGCATATATATTTTTAATATTTTTCAACTGCTATTGTAACAATATAT
>NC_042493.1:129359874-129376385 GCF_005508785.2 Acyrthosiphon pisum
CAAAATATTTTGAAAATGTTATGGTTTATAGAAAATGCTAAGATAAACATTCAGTCCAAATTTCATGTATCTACGGTCATTTTTTTTTAAAGTTACACCAGAAACCAAATTCAATTTTGTGAAAAATCGATTTTGCGTAAAAATTCCCGTTTTTCCTTAATTTTTCTTTTGTTTTTCCCGGCGCTTTTGAAAACTACTGGGAAATTTAAATTTTGACCTCCCCAATGCACCAACGATATTCACTTTCTGAACGAACAAGATACTAAAGTTGAAAATCGTAGCATTATTTCGACTACTTATCGTGTACACAGACCCAAAAAAAAAAAAAAAAATAAATAAAAAAAAAAAAAAACACACATCATTGTAAAATCAATACATTCATCGTTCCACTCAGAATCTAAAATCTAGTTAAAAGTTATATAGAATAATAATAAAATTAATTTTTTTAAGGGCATATTTAACCGCATATTTTTAATTTTTTTTATGCATAAGTGCATATTTTTAAATGCATATTTGATGATTTTTTAGTGCATGAAAGTCTTTGCTCTACTAATAACTATAATATTGTTATTAACAATAATGAATACAGATAATAGATCAGTAAAGTTGTGACTCACGGCACTGCAATCTGCGATAGAACAACGATTAAATGATATTATTAATTATTATAATTAATATTGTAATTTGTAACGTCACAGCATTTTTTGCCTTATTATTATTAAATACAACAAACATACCTGTACCCATATTATCATTCACGAGCGTATCTTATTATTATATTGTTATGGTTATCGCGCGCCAATGCAGGAATAACCGCAGTATTATGTAACAACTGTCCCCCGACCCCCACAACCCGCAGTGACCGGTATAATGATGCTGCTAATACCCCTAAAACTATATTAAATAAAAATAATGTTACCCTTAAAGATAAATTATGTAAACTTATATCAGATTATCATATATCTCATAATTGTGTCAATGAACTTTTACAAATTTTGAGATCTGAAGGTCTTGACTTGCCAAAAGATGTTAGAACTTTACTAAAAACTCCAAAAACTCACGAAATTATTAATGTATATCCTGGATCTTACATCCATATTGGAGTAGAGTATATGGTATCACCTATTTTGGTAGCTTATTTTGATAAATTAAAATGTACTAATCTAATACAATTAATTATTAATATTGATGGCTTACCAATCACCAAAAACTCCAATTCTATCTTATGGCCAATATTAATTTCTTTTGTTAACATAGTCGATTTAAAACATATTGTTTTGCCAGTAGGCATATACCATGGGAAATTTAAAAAACCTGATTCAATTTTTGATTTTTTAAATAATTTCATGGTGGAAATTAAAAATATTTTAACTCATGGATTATGTGTAAATAATGTAACATTTAAATTTGAAATAAGTCAAGTAGTGTGTGACGCACCTGCGAAAGCATTCATTTTAAACGTTAAATCTCATAATGCATATAATAGTTGCAATTCTTGCATTGAAGAAGGTGAATTTATCAATAACAGAATGTCATATTTAGGTATTTCGGCCGCTTTAAGAACTGACGAATCATTTAGAAATAAAAAAGATGAAAATTATCATAAAGGTGAATCCCCATTAGAAAGTTTTCCAATAAATATAATATCTACTGTTGTTATGGATTATATGCATAACGTTTGTCTGGGGGTGATGAAAAGAATGTTATTATTTCGGGTAAAAGGTAAAAAGCCAGTTAGATTTCTTAATAATAATATAGAATTAGAAATATCTAATCAATTGATAGAATTTAAACCATTCTTTCCATCTGAGTTCAATAGATTGCCTAGAAGTTTAGAAGAATTAGAATACTGGAAGGCAACAGAGTTCCGTTCTTTTTTATTGTACACAGGTCCAATAGTATTAAAAGGGAGACTACAAAAAAATTTTTATCAACATTTTATGTTGCTTCACTGCGGAATTCGGCTTTTATTAAATTCAGAAACATGTATAATTTATAATGATTTAGCTAATGATATAAACAGTTTGTAACTCAATATCCTAACCTTTACGGAAATGATTATGTAACATATAATGTGCATGGTTTGATACATTTGTCTGACTTTGTAAAAATACACGGTTCACTGGAAAATTTTAGTGCTTTCAAGTATGAAAATTGTTTGCAAATTATGAAAAAAACTGTGAAAAATTCAAAGTATCCGCTTCAAGATGTGTATAATAGAATTGTTAAACAATATTCTCAAGTACAATTATTACCTACTTACCCAATTTTAAAAAATCAAATTGATTACAATCCACTAATTCATAATGACCCTACTGTGACATTATATAAAGAACTCATAACTTCCAATTTTACTGTTAGTAGTAATAATGTTAAAAATAATTATTTCTATTTAAATACAAATAATATTGTTTCAATTAAAAAAAATAATTAAACGACTTGATGGAACCATTGTTTTAGAAGTAAATCAATTTAATAATATATATAAAATGTTTGAAAAACCCATTCCATCCAACATTGTTGGTTCCTATTTTATTGATTTAAAAAGTGAGACTGGGGCTTTTCATATAGAATTGCAAACATTAAAATATAAAGGTATTTTTTTACAGATAGCTCAATTCAAAGCAGTGTTTATGTTATTGCAACATACAGTATAACAGTATAAGTTTTATTTTACTATATTTTATTGTGAAGTTTTTTAATTCATTATAAAATTATTATTATTATATACATATTTTTTTTTTTTTTTATTGATTGTATTGACATCAGCAACAAAGGCTTTACCAAAGGCACAATTATAATTAAATACATTTTTTTTTTTAAATTTATTACACCTACATTTTTATGTATTGTTACTTATTTTGTTTGTAATAATTATTTATATTAATTTAAGACAAATTATTATAAAATAATTTTTAACAGTGCCTTTTATTTTATTACAACACAGTTATCATTATTATATTCTACAACAAAGGCAAAGGCTATTAGTCCATAGATAATATAAGAATGGATAGGACATAAGAACTTATCACATGAAAATTTAGTGATACTATTTTAAGGTTATATGGGGCGAATATTGATGTGATAATTGATAAATAATAATGAATATTAAATAACATAATTTTATTTTGTTAAAATATTATTTTCCAATTTCAATTTTCCAGATACAGGTGGCAAAACAATCAAAATACAAACTGACAAATATCTAAATATAACTATCATATTTATTCATTATTATTTAATAAAACAATTTTGCACATAACCTCAAAAAGCCTCATATTGTCTTTCTCTCTTTACTTTCTCTCTTCCCCAAAAAAGCACACGGCCTCATATGGAACTGGTATAGGCATGTCCTATCCATTCTTATATTATCTATGTATTAGTCACAATATTATTAGTAAACACAATTTTTTTTTTTTTTAGTTTTATGATACCTACATTATTATGTATTGTTACTTATTTTGATTGTAATAATTATTTATATTAATTTAAGACAAATTATTACAAAATAATTTTGAACAGTTACCTTTTTATTTTATTACAACACAGCTGTCAATATATTTTACAGTATAGTTTTATTTTATTATTTACTGTGAAGTTTTTAAATTCGTTATAACATTATTATGTATTATCTACACTCTACTTATTTTTACTGTAATAATAAATTATTTATATTAATTTAAGACAAATTATTATAAAATAATTTTTAACATTGCCGTTTTTATTTTATTACAACACAGTTTTCATTATATTCTACATTATAAAGTTTTTCAGTTACTCATTTTGTAACATATTATATTTCATATTATATCTGTATATAGGTACATTTAGTATAGGTACAGTATACATTTTTTTTTTTATCCTATAACTATATTTTTTTCTAAACATCTAATTTTAAAAATTTCCTAAAGATAATATAAAAATGTAAATGTAATTATAGTAATTATAAATTAACAAAGGGGAAAATTAATATTTTTATTACATAAATAAATTATCAAAGTCATTGTCTGGTATACCACCTGCTTATATATATGTTATATACTTTGATTTTTTTTTGTAGGGGGGGTTGAAGTTTTAGAGCTCTAAACCACCTTATATTATGGGTCTGAAGAAGTGTGTCAGATGAAAATGTTATGTCTATGTGAAAGTCTATAATAACAATACTTATTACCTAGTTAATATATCATGGCAGTCAATTTGATCTTTGATGGAAAGTTGAAATGATATTAATATGTGAACTTCTAAAGAAGTATTCATTGTGAAGTCCTATTGATTTAAAGTGTAATGTAACTTAGAAGTTAAGTCACTTCTCCGAGAAGTTTATATGAAGTCAAATTGCGACTTCCTACAGAAGTTCGAGTTCAACATCTCATTTTGAATATCACTCAACCTGGCGTTTGGCATCCGTGAATCATCTCTGAGAAGCAAACAAACACTGATTTGTAACTTCCCTTGTCACAGTGAGAATGCTATGAGAAGTTAATAGGAATAGATTTTGCACAGAGGGTACCTACATGTCGTTGCTCACGGCCCGCCGATGCAGTCGGTGCCTTACGTCAGGTCCCACCGCACGACACCAGCGGAGCAAACTGTCACAAAGCGTAATTATTGTAGCAATTCCCTCTATTACACGACACTGACCTACCCCACTACTCAACAGCACCGAAAAGCTCCGTCGCGGGCCAAGCCGGATCGTCATCTTTACACTCAATTTTTTGCCTTCAATGGCTCTGGTCGTCTCCACCTTACGCGGTCAACGGCTCTCGAACCGCCTGGTCACAACGTACACGCTGTCACCCACAACCACGCGACACCGTCAACTTTTTCCAACTAGTGGTTGCAGACACTAACCAACTTCGACGACTACGTAATAAATGTCATCCTCATTCATACAGACCAACAACGGATCGTCATGATGGGCTAAGCAAACCACGAGGGCCCGGGCGGCGGCCAACAGCTGACCCAGTCGACGTCAACGCATGCAGCCCAGCGTCAGAGTCGTAATATGTTATTTTGTTTCCCCTGTCCCCCCCACACAAGCACGTAGGCCACAAATTATGCAAAACTCGTGTTTGTATAATCTGTGTGCCAGAGGAGGCGTCGCAAGACGCGGGTCTCCTTAATATGTTCTACCACAGAATGGTTTTCCGGCTAGTAAAATCCAAAGCACTTTTTCCCGGTAACCCTGCGAGGGCACACCATGAGTAATATGGTGTGTCGCCTCCCGTGGGCCGGGAAAAACGTGCCGTAAATTTTATTTAACCAGAAAAAACGATAAATTTGTTGTATTATTTTATATTTGCCATGTGCCAAATTTATTACATTACTATGTGCCAAATTTATTATCTTACGATGATGCAAAATGTCACTCTCATGTTAACTTATTATATTGTTTTAATAGCCAAACTTTATTCTTATTTTATTTCATTTCTCCCCACATAAATCCTCGGCATTCATTTGCCGTTGCGTGTACAAAGCCTATAAGTTCCATCTACGTGGCCCTTGGGCCACCACGCGTTGCGGCTCATAGGTCACGGCCAAAGTGCTCCCCTTTGATCGTGGGTGGTTTTTGGTAGCCTCAAAACTACCGGAAGCTCACAATATTATACTTGCCGCGAAGACTGATGTGTACAGCTACAGAGCGCGGGGGTAGCGCGGGCTATGGGTCGGCTTCCCCGAAGTCTGAAACGGAAAAACCAACGATAGTATTTATTATAATGAGATATTATGTCTATTTGGGTATATTTTGGAACTTGTAAATAACTAAATAAGGTAATAATATTATAATATTGCAGGCCGCAACTGCGGGTTAACGAATAAACAAGATTATCTCAATACAACAATAATTAAACAGAGCATATATGTTCATTTGTAACATTGCAATACATGTGTTACTTGTAACATTAAAGTAATATTACTTGATGATACATTAGATATTATTTTTATGGATCAATTATACAATATTGCATCCTTGTTACTTAGTAATATTTTTATGTGATCGAAACTTAACATAGCGATAACGTTTTTTAACTTAGGTTGCACAGTGGGGGGTGTTCCCCGAGTTTTCTGGTAGCTGGCAGTAGATGGCTGGTTCGGCGTTGCTACTTGCACCTGGTCACTCGCATCACTGATGCTAGCTCTCGATCGAGTTTTGAGTGGTAATGAACCGGCGTGTGGTTGGTGGTCCACGGGTGGGTTTTTACGTGGTACCCGCACGTGGTTGCATTTTCCGACCCTTCCGTCTCATTACCAACTCAACGTCCTCATCAGTACGTCGCAAGGTTGCGGGGTTATTACGTTATCTCGTCTTAACACCCGAATTCCTCACTCGGATATTTTCTCTCGTGTGGATAAGAAGGATTATTCCACGTTCTCCTCGGCCCTAGTAAGTTTTTACAGGGCCCCGAAACTGGAATTTTACTTTATATCACCAGTGTGACTACAGAGTTACGTTGCCGCACGCCGCTGATCACCAACACTCGCGGCCCGGCACCCCGTAATTGACCGCTACCCACCGAAGACGACCGAGAGTCCGCCGCCACCAATCACGATCTGATTCAGAACCCAGTGAGGCGTCCAGACGTGAACGACAACCCTCCGGCACGCCTGAAGCACCAGAACCCCAGCATTCGGCAAGTGCCGCCGGTGGAGACCAGCCACCAACACCGACGTCAACGGAACCGCTCTGTCCCCTCCTGGCCACTTGATTGAGTTGTGTCAAACCCCGGGTACGATATACGCTATAGCCGTTTCCAGCCAGTCACGCGCAACGTTATATCGACCCCGTCCGTACGGTAACTGTAACACGCCGATATTCCCAACATTTTCCCATAATTGTATATAGGACCAGGGCTCTCACCGCGACGGTCCGTCTATCAGGCCGGCCGTCGCACCCGTGAATCTCGCTACCCACTATTTTGTATATAAATATATTTTGTCAATAATTAAAGGAAAGACGTAATACCAAAAACCTACGCGTTCTTATTCCGGACGCCGATCCTCAGTGACTGGCACGTCTCACGTTGCTATCAAAAGGATCCGTAGTAATTTATTAATATTTTTTAAAATTTTTTTCTCATATTAGTTACTTATTAAAAAACTAATTTATATTACCTATAATGGCAAGGTGACAATAAGACCACATGTGACAATAAGACCAACGGGGTAACAATTATACCACATGTTAATTAATTGGTGACATAAAGACATCTTCAGGAGACAACAAGACCTCAGGTTAATAAGAACACAGGTGACAATAAGACCAACGAGGTGAAAATTAGACCACATGTACATTTATTGGTGACATTAAGTCACCTAACCATTTTATACTTCGGGTCCCTAAGCGATCTATTGTGCATCGTTATTGTGGGATAGTGCTTTTTATCACTTCGTTAGTGCTCCATCCCTTGAAAAGTTATTCACGTTTAGTGTCCCATGGCTCAGAGGGTGCACAGTTGCACAGTTGCACCTCCATTCCAAATTTCTGGTCCAAATATGTTTCATTCGTTTATGCTCCATTAGTGCTCTACTTCTTCAAAAATTATTTCTGTATCACAAAAACTGGGGGGAGATTTCACACTCGTTGTCCACCTATTTACCACTCACACAAAAATATTTACCGTATAACATTTTACAAGGAGATTTCACATTTTTTGTCCACGCATTCTCTGCTTACACAAAATATGTAACGTATTTTAAAATTACAGGGAGTTTGCACACTCAAAAGCAGTTTTGTCTCTTACTCAAAAATATTTACTATGTATACACATAAATTTTTTTCCCCCAACAAACCTTATTATAAAACTGAAATAATTATTTCAATTACTGAACACAAATGACGAAATAATAGATTTTTTTTTATTGTCAAGAGGAATGCTATGTAAAATTTCAATGTGTATTATTCCATTACATTTCATATAAGTATGATCTGAAATCGTTAGTATCGACCGAAATGTCAAATTTTAACCGGGTTTTGAATATTTCATTATAAATATTTATTTTTTCCGTAACTCGATGCTTAAAATCTTTAATTTCATAACATCCCTCTTGCAGTTTAATATAAAACCGCATACGATCATTATTATTATTATTATGGTCAACTACTTGTATAGCAAATTTATTATTATCTTTGTTGATATTCGGGAATGAATTAAGTGTCTGCAAACATAACAAAGCTATTTCTATGTCTTCGTAAAGGTCCCGTAGTTTGTGTTCTGCACTTGAAATAATTATTTCAGTTTTATAATAAGGTTTGTTGAGTAAAAAAAAAATCGGTGTGTACATGGTAAATATTTTTGAGTAAGGGAAAACACTGATTTGGAGTGTGCAAACTCCCTGTAATTTTGAAATACAGTAAATAATTTGTGTAAGCGGAGAACTCGCGGACAAAAAATGTGAAATCTCACTGTAAAATGCTATACGGTTAGGTTATGTACGCATTTAATAGCTATTGTGTAATAATAAAAACATATCAACTAGAACTTAATATTTGACCTATATTTCTTGAAGCTCCCGAGTTACTTCAAGTAAAAGTTTTTTTTCTTATAATAAATTATCATTGAAGTTAATAAACACCAGATTGTGTTCAAAAATTCACCAGTATTTACCTACTTCAAATTTAAAACTATTATCACGTGAAATAGATTTTGAAATAAATATTGATAAAACGATTAGGTAATTAATATGCAAATACTTCAAGATGCATACATGCAATATTCAATTAAACAAAAAAATAAATAGTTGGTAATTGTGGTTTTATTCTGATAAATGAAATTATTATAATGGTAGGTAGGTATATAATGATTATACCTTTATTTCTCAGTTCTGTTATTTCTATGTTAATAATAATGTGGTGTGTTTACCATTGTTATCAATACATTAGTAATGATAATATTAATTATTTTTATTTAATCCAAATAAAATTTGGCAACTGCAGCTAAATTTGTAAGAAAAGTTAATTAGTTAGTAGTTAATTGTTACTTATATTGATATTTATTCACTAGGTACTTATATATCTGGTATAGTAATATACACCTGAATTATTTATTAATTTTTTGGTTAATAGGGGTTAATTTCAAAGGGTGGTTTGCTCCTATAATTAATCTTGTCACCACACGGTAAGTTAGGCTATTGTTCTAGGTTAGGTTAAGTGATGATGGGCATGATGAAGAAGGATAACTAAAAATATTCCTTATTGATTTTGATATAAGCCGCCTATGAGTTATTTTAAATCAATAGTTTTGTTAGGTGGGCTGTAGCCCCACCCCAGAATTTTAACCCTAGTTGTGCCTGTTAGTCATGGGGACAATTATAGGACCTTATAATATGTAATGATTATATGAATTCTTTGTATGGAAAGTCTTTTTCTCTTAGTGTACTTGGTTTTGGAAAAATGTTAATAAACTTAAAAAAGGTGTCAATAAGACCTCGGAAAATAAAACTACAGGTGAAAATAAGGCCAAAAATTAAGACAATAAGACCACCGGTTTAAAAAGGGTGACAATAAGACCGATGTTAAAACTCTAAGCAGATATTCCCAAATACTGACTAATTGATCTTTCTGTTAGTGGAAACTCCATACGATAAGTCAAATACAAAGAGCTATGGACTCGAGAAAACCAATGTTTTTCCGAAAAATAATTACAATTTTTAATAAAAAATTAAAATCATTTGTGAATTTTACTAGTTCGGTTCTCCCAAAACGAATTGATAAACAGCTGTCAAACCGATATGCAATAAACCACAGACGTCTGTTCTCCTTAAATCAGTTACAGAACAAGCTAAATTTGCGGAGCTTTTGGTTAGTTCATTCAAAAATTCGAATAGTATACAAACAATTGAAAATATTTCTTTTACGAGACTACCGATATATCGTCGACCACGGAGTAATCCAGCCATACGAAGCCAATTCAGAGGAACTAGACCAACGCTGTTGTCCCTCATGAATCAAGACCTGATCTACAGTCAAGTATTGTCTGTCAGTACAGGGTATTGAACTGCCGATCGATGACGTAACCAAAATCGCCCTTTCCAGGACGACTATGTAAGACATGATCCCCTACGCACATGCTTAAGCCACGCTCTAACGGTTGAGTCCCACGATTGTAAGACATGTAAGACTCGATCTGCCCTTGGACCATTATATAGTCGCATATATCATATATTTCCTATTATTGTATGCGGCCCGAAAGTGATTCTCGATCACTTAGCCCTACTCCCTAAACATTGAATATAATATTTACATTCATCTATACTTTATTCCAAATAAGATCATAAGTAAGCGGTGACCAGTTTCGTTGGGCGGCGGTCCGACATATGGACAGATACTGTCCCCTACTATGGCGACGCATCAGGCGCACTATTTGGCCAACGACTCGGGATCTTTTTTGGAATAGAGGTTATATAGAAATAAAACTAAATTAATCTACTTCATTACTCAGAGTTAAAACTTCATTCATGGTTGGAACACGTATCACGTGTGACGTATCAAATATCAGTTCAGAAATAATAATGATCCATTAGCAAGATTTTTTTTTATAAGTTATTAAAATTCAAATGTTGACTAGAAAATTTACAAATTACTTTGTAGTTAACAATTTATAATATCTTCAACTTTCATGAAGAAGGATTGAACATTTTAATCGAGGATTCTCATAATTATTTTGTACTGTAACCAACAAATCTAAAAAACAATATAAACACAGTTATTTTATACAGATATAAATTCAAATTGAGAAAAAATTACATATTGTAACCAAGATAACGTAGGGGAGGGCAATTTGACCTTTAGCACAGAGGTCCGTTGAAATTAATTTGTGAATTTGTACATTTTAATAGGATTAGGTATTTAATTTAAGTATATTAAATAATATTTTATAGTAGGTGCACGCAAAAACATATGTATTTTTAGCGTATATTATTATACTTTATGTACACAATGCCATTTACAAATACAATTATTTTAGCAAAAATGAATTTAACCTACCGTTGTCATAGTGTCCAATAGTAAAATCAATTACTATTTAATCAATAATATCATCAAAAATACTTAGTAATAATATTGTATAACCTTATACATTCTAATTTGAACAGTATCCGGTGGAATGAATATAAATCGTTTTCAAAAGGAAGTATTTTCAGTGGAATTAATAAATCTCCCTTGTTTTAACGCCTTGTAATCAATGATAAAGTGTATCATTTTATTGGGTACGTCCACGCAGGCTTTAGTAGCTCTCACTGGAAATGAGAATTTTCAATTTTGTGTTGACATAATAGACACTCTTTTTATATAGTATTCAATATCCAAATGTTTAACAATTTGGTGCTAAGTAATCTACATTGTTATAATATAATACCTTTTATAAATATCTAGGCATTGAAATGTGCTCGGATATGAAGTGGGTAGATCAAATTACATCTGTTTGCAATAAGTTGAAAAAATTAGTTTATATAATAAAACAACTTCGTGATATTCTACCACCTAAAGACATTAGAATATTTTACTTAGCTCTTGTTGAATCGCAAATCACATATGGTTTAATAGGTTGGGGTGGTGCCTATGATAATATTCTTTCCCTACTTCAAACCTGTCAAAACACAATTATCAAAGTTGCAATTAAAAAAGACCGTAGATATCCTACCGAAAAAATATTTAAAGAGTTTAATGTATTAAATATTAAAAACCTGTACTTCAAAATAAGCATTTTTTATATGAAAAAACACAATATACTGTCCCCTTTGAACCATTGTGTCAATACTAGGTACGCACTAAATAAATACTCCCAATTTCGGCCAAAAAAAACCGGCTGTCGAATGGTATTTGATTTCATAGGGACCCAGATTATCAATTCAATGCCAACTTATTTAGCGAACTTACCATTGCCATTATTTAAGAAACATATCACACACTGGTTAATGTATGAATGTGACGTCACCAAATATGACTAAAAATATGCCACTCTGTTCATACACATATTATCATTCAAAATCTTATGTTACCTATTGCTTCCATGTATATGTTTATAGTATTTATAATATTAGTATTATTTTCGTCATGAATTATTTTGTACCAATCTACCTTTAACATACTTTATCTGTTTTTGTTTTTGTTTTTACTTCTTTTGTACAATTAGGTTATAAATTTCAAACATAAATATTGTAGATGTCTGTCAATTATAATTTGTATGTAAATATGTAATGTATAGTAGATAATCCTGGGCCTCCACACGAGTATGTCTCAGTGAGGCCCAGTAATCTCATAGATTTAAATTTAAATAAAATAAAAATAAAATTATAATAATAGTTAAAAAAAATTATTATTAATTCATAATTTTAATCATAATCATTGTTTTTGTATGTATTAGATCTGATTCTGTGTAATATTATTATAATTTTATAAATTATTAATGAAAGTGATTCGATGTTCGCATTTCATGGGAATGACCAGACGTAGAGAATTTGGCGAATATCTGAACCAGAAAGGCGTGCTTGACAAATATTGACAGATATCTTCATAGATCAGGTCGAGTTCCATGTTATGTCCAAACGTAGGATAAATTAATAATAAATTTTAAAAAAACCTGGTACACTTATTATTAATAACTGTTTACGTATGTGTATGCCAAACAACCCCAATCCGGACGAAATTCGAAGACTTTATTTCGTTCAGGAGTTACCTGAAAACAGAAAACGAAAGTTAAGAGGGTGGTATCCAAGACCATCGGCACGGCATATAAGTGGACATGTGTCCATGATGGTGGACGAGGATTAATATTAGCTTATGTTAGGTAATATATCACTATGACTATGGACCGCAGAAACAATATTTTCTATTGATATGTGTTCGGCATACGATCGTGTGTACAACTAAGATGTTCCGAATAAATGTATAACATAAATAAATATTTTGAATAGTTCAAGTAACGTTATTTATGTTACGGGCAAAGTATATTATTTGGGAATTTTATATAATGTCCGGGAAATATATAAAATGGCCTTCGTATATTGGGCAATATAGATAACGGATGATATGGTTTAATGAATATAATAATTAATCGTGAAGCTTAGTTAAAATAAATTCAAATTTTAATCTAAAGATTATTATCTGTAGCTAGTTTGTTTGTTTTTATCGCCATTCCTACGATAAGCCATTCCACATATTATATGTGACATATAATATAATAAGTTATATTATCGTGCATTGCCTCAATTGACTTTTCACCTGTTCTCGAAAAATTAATTATTCAGTAACCACAAATCATTTGTATAGTTAAGTTAAATTGATTCAGTTTCGTTCCTACTGATTGGAGTATGGAAAAGGTTAATGAAGATTTAATTACCTAGTTTATTAAAAAATAAGGTTTCAAATACTTCATTTTTTACCAAGTTAAAATATGATCAATTCATTTCATATATAAATCAATTAAAGAATAGTTCGAAAAAAAAGGAACTGAATGATTATGAACTTTTAAAAAATATATGACGTGTTAAAAGTTTTTGATGTTAACAAGTTAATTGCACCAGTATCTGAGAATAACAAAATTAAATATTATGTACATAATGAAGATTTATTTGAAGTTGGATGGTACGACCGATATATGTGTGTACAAAAATGTAAGACACGGAAGTTCAAGTGCAAAGCAGCGGAGCGACTATGTACATCAAAATGTCACGGAAGAAGTATAGTAAGTGATCATAAAATTGAAAAAACTTCTCATATTTTCTAATAATATAAATATACGTAATTATTCGTTACATCATATCATCTTTTATCTATATTTCCCAATATACGAAGGGCATTTTATACATTGCCCCGACATTATATAAAATGGCCAAATGTATACTTTGCCTGTAACACATATACCTACTGGCGATTAAAATTCGTGAGACGTTCTTGACGCGGTGCAGTGACCCTGGAGTATTTAATGTTGGAGGAACTTCGAGGTTGCAGCGCCAGATCTCGACTGATTTTCTCGGGGGTAATAAAAAAAATACATAATAAAACGGTACAAGAGTGCATGTAAATAATTCCACGGAATCGTTGATGAAAAAATTTAACTACCTACAATAATTACAGTCACTAGGTACGTTTCACACCGCTAAATTTATCCTACTCGCGAGTATGATACGTATCAAAATTTATATACTCAACTCATCGTTTTCGGTTGTTATGTTGCCACCAGTAGTCTCGAATACTGCCCTCAAATTATCGTTTTCTGTTTTTAGAAAATCCCTGAATGAAATAGCATCATCGAGTTTCGACCGGATTTCCGATATTTTTTCTTCGTCTGGATTCGGGATGACTAACATCTTTCTAGTGTATCTAAACACGCAAAAACAATAATATAAATTATAATAATTTATTGCCAAGAATGTAAATCGAAGACCGTCGTATTGCTTGGCGTACACAGGTGTTAATAATAATTATAAATATATTGTGTGCTTTTTAAAATGTATTATTTACTCTGGGTTCGGAAAATTCATGACCGGACACTCGAGCTGATCCATGAAAATTTCAGTCAACTTGTCCAGCACGCCTTTCCGGTCAAGATATTCACGGAAGTCTCTGCGTCTAGTCATCAACCCGACCTGTAAACGTCGAATCACTTCAATATTAATTTATAAAATTATTTTAATTTTACACAGCCTCTGATTACTACAGTTGTTTTTTTTTAAATGTTAACACCCATGTATGATTTTACAAAAAACGCCCTTTTTCATTGAAATAACTGATATGGAACTGAAATAATTGTATATACCCTTACAAACAGAGTTATGACTTACTTAGTTCCATTTCATATTTTCATACCTATAATACTCTTAATATTTTTTTCAGAAAATATTCTTAATACATAAAATAAATAAATTCTCCACACGCACATATTAGTTATGATTCATGTGGTAATTTTTATAATGTTGATATTTATAATTAATATTTAACTAATTTATATTTAGAATATATTTTACTCCTAAAAAATATTTACCAGTAATCGTCAAAATGATTGCTAGGTACTCAAATAATTTGAATTGTTTAAAAATATTTAATACGTGTACATGTATGCAACGAAATATAATAAAACAGAATCCTTGATTTAATGTAAAAAAATTGAATTACCGTCTTTTAACTTTAGACAGAATTGAAAACTTCTACTAATAAGTTTTAATTATTGGTTTATATTAAAGTAAAAAGAATGTGTGGATTTAATTGAATCGAGTTGGTGTATGTGTGATAAATACGCGTAATTAATGTTTTATAAAAACAACCATTTATTCATTTTTATTTTTACATTTTATATTTCCCCAATATTTAAATTATTTGCAACATTGTTATCATATTTAATAAATGTAATTATCGGCTTCTGACAACTAAAATATGATACCAATGTAAAATGGGATTTAATATTATTTATGTATTTTGATAATATAACATATATAATATATTGTTGTTTCTTCCGATCTATTATTATATTGTTTGAGTATGATATTTTAAAAAATTGTTAACTAGAGGTCATAGCTGATAAAATTAGCAGTTATTAATGTTAGCCCGTCATGAGTGACGCTAATGTTTTTACATAATTTCACTCACATTAAATTATTGTTGGAAGAGTAAAATTGGGAAAAGTGGACTGACTGATCATTAAGTAGACATTACATATTGAATCCAAATCTTATTATAATAATCTTATATTGAATCAGTTTTAAAAACTATTATCGCATTGCTAGGTCGATCAGCATGATGGAAGAAAGATCGGCATGTTTTGGCTAAAATAACTCTTCGCTGATCCCCGTGCGAGAAAATACGGTACTGTCGATATTGGATAGTAATAACAAGGACAGTTTATTTAAAGATTATATATTTTCTACGTATCTATTTCCATTTGTAACTTGTATGAGCATACTAAAAATATCGATATAAACAAAATAATTTCAAGCCCACAAAAAAACAATGATGTTGGTGAAATACACATAGCGTCACCAACGACGTATTAGAAACTGAAATAGAAAACAAGCACCATTAGGTATAGTTTTCTACAGGGTGATTGATTAAGCGTAAAACACTCATTATCTCAAAAAGTATTCACTTTTTTCAAATTTTTTTTTTTTCAAAACTTTTGATCTATGCTGCTCTAGAATTATATAATTTTTTTATATTTTTCACCCTTATATTTATTAGGTAAACCACCATCAACTTTTGATTTTCAAATGGCAACCCATACTAAAAATTTCATAATTTAGTAAGGCTTTTTTTCTCATGAATTATCACGTTTAAATTTTCATTTTTCGTTTATCCGTTGACGAGATACAACTCCTCAAAATTGGGGTGTTTTGAGAGGTGTTTGTGTGTAAATGCGTTATACCTAGTCAGTACTGCAGACCGCAGTAATTGGGATTCTTGTGCTCCAGCGTAAAAAATAATAAACTATTCAAATCAATTCAGTAAGTACGATAGTTAAGCCTAAGTTGTGCCCACAAAAATACCTCACTATGTTGCACAGTTCTCCCCCACGCTAATA
>NC_042493.1:129376485-129376655 GCF_005508785.2 Acyrthosiphon pisum
AACCTGGGAAGAATTTAGGGTTGAGTTTTTAGAAAATTACAACAATTCCGAAATCCAATCCCAACTGCGCGCCGACATCGTGTCAACACGGCAAACGCCCAGACAGTCACTCACGGAATTTGTGCTAGTTAAAAACCAGCAAGCGCGCCGCGTAAATACCGGGCCTATCC
>NC_042493.1:129376705-129384003 GCF_005508785.2 Acyrthosiphon pisum
TTTCCACTACTGATTTTATACTCTTCGATTGTGCATCAATTATGTTCATATCGCCTATAATTTTGTTTAAAATGTTAATTGAATCGACTAGTTTTAATCCACGTTTTTCAAGCTGGGTAATCGATTTAGATATAATTCCAAAGTTCGCTGTAATACAAACCAAGTTTGTATTGTTTGTCATCCAAAATATTTTTACTTTTAATATAGAAGCTGAATCGTCATGCAACTTCATAAAAACATTTTGAATGCTTTGTATATGTTTACAATAATAGTCTGTTAATAGTAGTAATTTGGCGGTTCTGAGGCACTTTTTACGGGGAGATGAAAAAAGTTCAAGGCGGAAAGTCCCGCTTGCAGCACATTCGATCACCGTATAGCTAAAAATTCTAATATGTATGGTTGGCGGTTCTGAGTCACTTTTTACGCGGAGATGAAAAAGATTCAAGGAGGAAAGTCCCACTTGCAGCACATTCGATCACCGTATAGCTAAAAATTCTAATATGTATAGTTGGCGGTTCTGAGTCACTTTTTACGGGGATATGAAAAAAGTTTAACCAGGAATCTATGCCTTACAGTACAACCAATCTTCCTGTAATTTTATAAAAAAAATTTTAAACGATTTTTAATATCGTTTTCTGAAATAAATACAAATATTTTTTTTTTATTATTATCATTTTGATTATTTATTTTTTAATCATTTAAAATAATAGTTTATTTTATAATAGTATATTTGTTTTGCTGATGACACTGTCATCTTATTACAAAGTCCGTGTATTAATAATTTGTATAAGATGGCTGAGGAAAGTTTTATTATTGTCAAAAACTGGCTTGATAATAATTCACTAGTAATCAACTTTGGAAAAAATTACTATATTCACTTTGGTATTCAAAAAGCTATTGATTTAAATAATTATAAAATCATTGCTCATACTAATAGTTGTATCGTCAGTAATAATAAAAACAATTTATGCAAATGCAGGGAATTGAATAGAGTAAACTCTACTAAATACCTTGGATTGTATATTGATGCTAATTTAAAATGGGACGTGCACATAAATTATATTAATAATACTTTAAGAAAATTTTTCTATATATTAAATCTCTTAGATCTATTTTAACCTTTAAATTAAAAAAAATTACATACATTTCACTAGTACAATCTATTCTTTCTTATGGAATCTCTTTTTGGGGGGGGGGGGGACTTATCATACTCATTCTCGTAATCTTGAAATCACTTTAAATCTCAAGAGATAGCAGGGCATAGCATAATAAGGAGCAGAACAATATGCAGAAATTTGCTATCCAACGGAGGAAAACCAAATAAAAGCAGTTTATAACATTAGACAAGTGTGTAATAGAAAAAGATCATAGGATATTTTTCCACTGGGCTTCGTAGTTCTTATTCGCTACTTAGCTTTAAGTTATAATTTCTCCACCGTCTAGAACTACCTTTAACGCTTGAATACATATTATTAGAAAAACAACAGATTCAACTTTCAACTATCTATTGATTCAGATGTCCAATGGTTTCCAATTGAATCTCGAACCTCAAGAGATAGCAGGGCATAGAATAATAAGGAGCAGAACAATATTCAGAAATTTGCTATCCAACAGAGAAAAACCAAAAAAAAAAGCAGTTTATAACATTAGACAATTGTATAATAGAAAAAGATCATAGGATATTTTTCCACTGGGCTTCGTAGTTCTTATTCGCTACTTAGCTTTAAGTTATAATTTCTCCACCGTCTAGAACTACCTTTAACGCTTGAATACATATTATTAGAAAAACAACAGATTCAACTTTCAACTATCTATTGATTCAGATGTCCAATGGTTTCCAATTGAATCTCGAACCTCAAGAGATAGCAGGGCATCGAATAATAAGAAGCAGAGTAATGTGCAGAAATTTGCTATCCAACGGAGGAAAACCAAAAAAAAGCAGTTTATAACATTAGACAATTGTATAATAGAAAAAGATCATAGGATATTTTTCCACTGGGCTTCGTAGTTCTTATTCGCTACTTAGCTTTAAGTTATAATTTCTCCACCGTCTAGAACTACCTTAAACGCTTGAATACATATTATTAGAAAAACAACAGATTCAACTTTCAACTATCCATTGATTCAGATGTCCAATGGTTTCCAATTGAATCTCGAACCTCAAGAGATAGCAGGGCATAGAATAATAAGGAGCAGAACAATATTCAGAAATTTGCTATCCAACAGAGAAAAACCAAAAAAAAAGCAGTTTATAACATTAGACAAGTGTATAATAGAAACAGATCATAGGATATTTTTCCACTGGGCTTCGTAGTTCTTATTCGCTACTTAGCTTTAAGTTATAATTTCTCCACCGTCTAGAACTATCTTTAACGCTTGAATACATATTATTAGAAAAACAACAGATTCAACTTTCAACTATCCATTGATTCAGATGTCCAATGGTTTCCAATTGAATCTCGAACCTCAAGAGATAGCAGGGCATAGAATAATAAGGAGCAGAACAATATGCAGAAATTTGCTATCCAACAGAGAAAAAACAAAAAAAAAGCAGTTTATAACATTGGACAAGTGTATAATAGAAACAGATCATATGATATTTTACCACTGGGCCTCGTAGTTCTTATCCGATACTTAGCTTTAAGTTATAATTTCTCCAACCTCTAGAACTACCTTTAACGATTGAACACATATTATTAGAAAAACAACAGATTCAACTTTCAACTATCCATTGAATCAGATGTTCAATGGTTTCCTATTGAATCTCGAACCTCAAGAAATACTCGGGCATAGAATAATAAGAAGCAGAACAATGTGCAGAAATTTGCTATCCAACGGAGGAAAACCAAAAAAAAGCAGTTTATAACATTAGACAAGTGTATAATAGAAAAAGATCATAGGATATTTTTCCACTGGGCTTCGTAGTTCTTATCCGCTACTTAGTTTTAAGTTATAATTTCTTCATCGTCTAGAACTATCTTTAACGCTTAAACACATATTATTAGAAAAACAACAGATTCAATTTTCAACTATCCATTGATTCAGATGTCCAATGGTTTCCAATTGAATCTCGAACCTCAAGAGATAGCAGGGCATAGAATAATAAGAAGCAGAGTAATGTGCAGAAATTTGCTATCCAACGGAGGAAAACCAAAAAAAAGCAGTTTATAACATTAGACAAGTGTATAATAGAAAAGATCATAGGAAATTTTTTACTGGGCTTCGTAGTTCTTATTCGCTACATAGCTTTAAGTTATAATTTCTTCACCGTCTAGAACTATCTTTAACGCTTGAATACATATTATTAGAAAAACAACAGATTCAACTTTCAACTATCCATTGATTCAGATGTCCAATGGTTTCCAATTGAATCTCGAACCTCAAGAGATAGCAGGGCATAGAATAATAAGGAGCAGTACAATATGCAGAAATTTGCTATCCAACAGAGAAAAACCAAAAAAAAAGCAGTTTATAACATTAGACAAGTGTATAATAGAAAAAGATCATAGGATATTTTTCCACTGGGCTTCGTAGTTCTTATTCGCTACTTAGCTTTAAGTTATAATATCTCCACCGTCTAGAACTACCTTTAATGCTTGAATACATATTATTAGAAAAACAACAGATTCAACTTTCAACTATCCATTGATTCAGATGTCCAATGGTTTCCAATTGAATCTCGAACCTCAAGAGATAGCAGGGCATAGAATAATAAGAAGCAGAGTAATGTGCAGAAATTTGCTATCCAACGGAGGAAAACCAAAAAAAAGCAGTTTATAACATTAGACAAGTGTGTAATAGAAAAAGATCATGGAATATTTTTCCACTGGGCTTCGTAGTTCTTATTCGCTACTTAGCTTTAAGTTATAATTTCTCCACCGTCTAGAACTACCTTTAACGCTTGAATACATATTATTAGAAAAACAACAGCTTCAATTTTCAACTATCCATTGAATCAGATGTTCAATGGTTTTCTATTGAATCTTGAACCTCAAGAGATACTCGGGAATAGAATAATAAGAAGCAGTACAATATGCAGAAATTTGCTATCCAACAGAGAAAAACCAAAAAAAAAGCAGTTTATAACATTAGACAAGTGTATAATAGAAACTGATCATATGATATTTTACCACTGGGCTTCGTAGTTCTTATCCGCTACTTAGCTTTAAGTTATAATTTCTCCACCGTCTAGAACTACCTTTACGCTTAAACACATATTATTAGAAAAACAACAGATTCAACATTCAACTATCCATTGAATCAGGTGTTCAATGATTTCCTATTGAATGTCGAACCTCAAGAGATAGCAGGGCATAGAAGAATTAGGAGCAGAACAACTTGCAGAAATTTGCTATCCAACAGAGAAAAACCAAAAAAAAAGCAGTATATAACATTAGAAAAGTGTATAATAGAAAAAGATGATAGGATATTTTTCCACTGGGCTTCGTAGTTCTTATTCGCTACTTAGCTTTAAGTTATAATTTCTCCACCGTCTAGAACTACCTTTAACGTTTGAATACATATTATTAGAAAAACAACAGATACAACTTTCAACTATCCATTGATTCAGATGTCCAATGGTTTCCAATTGAATCTCGAACCTCAAGAGATAGCAGGGCATAGAATAATAAGAAGCAGAGTAATGTGCAGAAATTTGCTATCCAACGGAGGAAAACCAAAAAAAAAGCAGTTTATAACATTAGACAAGTGTATAATAGAAAAAGATCATAGGATATTTTTCCACTGGGCTTCGTAGTTCTTATTCGCTACTTAGCTTTAAGTTATAATTTCTTCATCGTCTAGAACTATCTTTAACGCTTGAATACATATTATTAGAAAAACAACAGATTCAACTTTCAACTATCCATTGATTCAGATGTCCAATGGTTTCCAATTGAATCTCGAACCTCAAGAGATAGCAGGGCATAGAATAATAAGGAGCAGAACAATATGCAGAAATTTGCTATCGAACGGAGGAAAACCAAAAAAAAGCAGTTTATAACATTAGACAAGTGTATAATAGAAAAAGATCATAGGATATTTTTCCACTGGGCTTCGTAGTTCTTATTCGCTACTTAGCTTTAAGTTATAATTTCTCCACCGTCTAGAACTACCTTTAACGCTTGAATACATATTATTAGAAAAACAACAGATTCAACTTTCAACTATCCATTGATTCAGATGTTCAATGGTTTCCTATTGAATCTCGAACCTCAAGAGATAGCAGGGCATAGAATAATAAGGAGCAGAACAATATGCAGAAATTTGCTATCCAACGGAGGAAAACCAAAAAAAAGCAGTTTATAACATTAGACAAGTGTATAATAGAAAAAGATCATAGGATATTTTTCCACTGGGCTTCGTAGTTCTTATTCGCTACTTAGCTTTAAGTTATAATTTCTCCACCGTCTAGAACTACCTTTACGCTTAAACACATATTATTAGAAAAACAACAGATTCAACTTTAAACTATCCATTGATTCACATGTCCAATGGTTTCCAATTAAATCTCGAACCTCAAGAGATAGCAGGGCATCGAATAATAAGAAGCAGAGTAATGTGCAGAAATTTGCTATCCAACGGAGGAAAACCAAAAAAAAGCAGTTTAAAACATTAGACAAGTGTATAATAGAAAAAGATCATAGGATATTTTTCCACTGGGCTTTGTAGTTCTTATTCGCTACTTAGCTTTAAGTTATAATTTCTCCACCGTCTAGAACTACCTTTAACGCTTGAATACATATTATTAGAAAAACAACAGATTCAACTTTCAACTATCCATTGATTCAGATGTCCAATGGTTTCCAATTGAATCTCGAACCTCAAGAGATAGCAGGGCATAGAATAATAAGGAGCAGAACAATATGCAGAAATTTGCTATCCAACGGAGGAAAACCAAAAAAAAGCAGTTTATAACATTAGACAAGTGTATAATAGAAAAAGATCATAGGATATTTTTCCACTGGGCTTCGTAGTTCTTATTCGCTACTTAGCTTTAAGTTATAATTTCTCCACCGTCTAGAACTACCTTTAACGCTTGAATACATATTATTAGAAAAACAACAGATTCAACTTTCAACTATCCATTGATTCAGATGTCCAATGGTTTCCAATTGAATCTCGAACCTCAAGAGATAGCAGGGCA
Source organism: Acyrthosiphon pisum (assembly GCF_005508785.2). Classification (NCBI taxonomy): domain Eukaryota; kingdom Metazoa; phylum Arthropoda; class Insecta; order Hemiptera; family Aphididae; genus Acyrthosiphon; species Acyrthosiphon pisum. The sequence continues at coordinate 129,382,851 of NC_042493.1, forward strand.
TAGAATAATAAGGAGCAGTACAATATGCAGAAATTTGCTATCCAACAGAGAAAAACCAAAAAAAAAGCAGTTTATAACATTAGACAAGTGTATAATAGAAACTGATCATATGATATTTTACCACTGGGCTTCGTAGTTCTTATCCGCTACTTAGCTTTAAGTTATAATTTCTCCACCGTCTAGAACTACCTTTACGCTTAAACACATATTATTAGAATAACAACAGATTCAACATTCAACTATCCATTGAATCAGGTGTTCAATGATTTCCTATTGAATGTCGAACCTCAAGAGATAGCAGGGCATAGAAGAATTAGGAGCAGAACAACTTGCAGAAATTTGCTATCCAACAGAGAAAAACCAAAAAAAAAGCAGTATATAACATTAGACAAGTGTATAATAGAAAAAGATCATAGGATATTTTTCCACTGGGCTTCGTAGTTCTTATTCGCTACTTAGCTTTAAGTTATAATTTCTTCACCGTCTAGAACTATCTTTAACGCTTGAATACATATTATTAGAAAAACAACAGATTCAACTTTCAACTATCCATTGATTCAGATGTCCAATGGTTTCCAATTGAATCTCGAACCTCAAGAGATAGCAGGGCATCGAATAATAAGAAGCAGAGTAATGTGCAGAAATTTGAAATCCAACGGAGGAAAACCAAAAAAAAGCAGTTTATAACATTAGACAAGTGTATAATAGAAAAAGATCATAGGATATTTTTCCACTGGGCTTCGTAGTTCTTATTCGCTACTTAGCTTTAAGTTATAATTTCTCCACCGTCTAGAACTACCTTTAACGCTTGAATACATATTATTAGAAAAACAACAGATTCAACTTTCAACTATCCATTGATTCAGATGTCCAATGGTTTCCAATTGAATCTCGAACCTCAAGAGATAGCAGGGCATAGAATAATAAGGAGCAGAACAATATGCAGAAATTTGCTATCCAACAGAGAAAAACCAAAAAAAAGCAGTTTATAACATTAGACAAGTGTATAATAGAAAAAGATGATAGGATATTTTTCCACTGGGTTTGTAGTACTTATTCGCTACTTAGCTTTAAGTTATAATTTCTCCACCGTCTAGAATTACCTTTAACGCTTGAACACATATTATTAGAAAAACAACAGATTTCACGTTTG
>NC_042493.1:129384268-129384775 GCF_005508785.2 Acyrthosiphon pisum
AACGAGAAAGCCATAATGAGCAATTACTCAGAGTACCGGTTACTTTTTTATTACTTTTTATACTTTTAAAAAAATGCCAAGAATATAGATTGGATTTCAATTTTTTTTTTTAATTTTTATTTACATTTTATCATTATTTAATGATATTTATTTTCTTATCTAAGTAAACATTTAAGTAATATGTCAAAAAAAAATTTTTATTTTATATACCAAGTATTATATTGGTAAAAAAGAGGACAAAATGTATTGTCAGTCACCTAACTAACCGGTATTTCAATGAAACTCTATAATTATTATTACAAAAATACAACAAAATGTAGAGCCTCTAGAGGAAGTTAGCAAATTGCATAACAATAAAATGATATTTTGCTATCTAAGTTATGGGGGGGTAAAGACGATGATACAACCTTAGCACAACTGCATTCTTTTATTGCAAAATGTTTTTGATAATTAGATTTATTGAGTAAATTAACAAAACAAATAGTCTAATGTATTTTGTTAAAAAAT
>NC_042493.1:129384875-129386422 GCF_005508785.2 Acyrthosiphon pisum
CTTGATATAATAATTGTGACTACTCATAAATAAGAAAGACATTTTTAAGACTCAAAAGGTACAAATTCATAATAAAGGAATGAATGATCACAGCAATCGTAATAGTACAATGGTGAACACTCATTACAACAATATACCACCTTTGTATTACCTTACTACAACAAAATACAATGAAAAAAACCATATGACAATGTGCTAGGTTGACCATCAATCAAATAATAAAGATGAATATGGACGGTGGTGAGCTGTGAAATTTCCAGAAGAAGAGAGGGGATTCATATTTGAGTATTTTAACTAACCAATCATAAATAGTTTACAGCAATTGTTTAGTTTTACAATTATTCAGACAGAAAACATTTGTCATTATAAAATCATTTATTGTTTAAAATAAGTTGTATCTTATATGATGTAAAGATTATGTTGTTGCAAACTTCATATTCTTATAATTCTAATAATAGGTTATTCTGATGTTATATCATAGTTATGTTATTGACTTTTATATAATAATGACGTATAATTTTAGTTTAAAACAAAATAGATAAGATATATATATTTGAAAGGAAAAGTAAAACCGATACAAGTATTAATTTAACACATAAATGTGCAAAAAAAAAGTAACAAAATTGAAATATTTTGATTGAGATATTGTAAGTAGAGCTGTACATAAGTTATATGTTGGGCATAAAAAACATTTTTCATTTTCATTGATTTTTTTTGTAATTTATTTTTCTATAATTTTTCATTTTTTTTCAATTTTTAATCAAGAAATAGGTACATTTAATAATTTACTTTGAAAGCACGATGTTAAATATGTTTAAAAGTTCAAAAAGGCCTACAAAATTCGCAAAACATTTGGCCAAAAACATCTCCCAAATTATGCAACTTGTTTTATATATTATTATTAAAATAAATATTGATGTATTTTTATTGCTGCAAAAAATAAGTCATAAAAAAAAAAAATAATGACAAGGTTAATGACGAAGAAAATAATAATGTTTCGAAAAATACTCCAGTTAAGGAATACCTGAAAAGCTTGTTTGTGCAACTTACTTTATCGGCAAATTAAGGTTATTAGTGAATTAGGAAGGAAATTAACAAGAATTTACATAAACCCTTTGTCATTTATAGGGAAAATTTAAACAATCATTATGCAATACGTGCAATCTTAAACTTCAAACAACCAATTTCGTGCAGGTATTTTTCCACAAATTATCGAATTATGATGCACATTTTATCGTTAATCGTCTTGGCTATGATACAAACTCGGTATCGGTAATAATAAACAGCGAAGAAAAGTTTATTACGTTTTCAAACTACATTAGCAAATCTTTCACATTAAAATTTATCGACACACTAAGATTTATGGTCACCAGTTTATCAACAATTGAAAAAATATAATCACATCCGGATTTGAAAAGTAAAGAGACAGCGCAACGAATTTTTCTACATAGGAGTTACTAGTAAGGAGGTATATCCGTATAACTATAGTACTATACAGATGATTGGGAATATGCACATGCAAAAATTTTATTACCACACGGTTAATG
>NC_042493.1:129387886-129395555 GCF_005508785.2 Acyrthosiphon pisum
ATATGTATACATCGTTTCAAGAATCGTACTATGAAAAAAGTATCGTAACCCTTATTGAGTCTTCTACTTTATAGCAAACGTACCAATTATAGTTATCGATACTTCAAAACAGAACGATTCAACCACAGCTCAGCAGTGGATGTTCAATTGGAAATCGAAGCGTCAGATTCGCTTACAGGTGTTACTGCTTATTGTTTATTAATTCATGATCGTATTGTAGAATATGTACCTTTTACTAGAGAAGTAAGAAAACTTGTGTAAATATATTTTAGAATTAATTTACAATAATAAAAAATCTGTTATTACATAACTTGTGTTCTGTATTTTAAATAATTATTCCATTTTAGTAATAAGGTTTGTTGAGAAAAAAACCATTTAGCAAGTACACTGTAAATATTTGGACAAAACTGACTTTGAGTGTGCAAACTCTTCATAATTTTTACACGGTAAAATTATTGTGTCCAAGGGGGACATCCTCCCTTGAACGGTGTGAAATTACCGTAAAAAAGTGTACAAATTCTTCATAATTTTTACACGGTAAAATTATTGTGTCCAAGGGGGACATCCTCACTTGAACAGTGTGAAATTACCGTGGTGACACAAAAAGTAGACTGTGAACATACAAATGTATACTACTATGTTCTTCGGATATAATTTAAAACTATTTATTACCTGTCAATGTATGGAGTAAATGTAAATCTAATCTTGGCTAAAAAATTGTTACTAGACAATGAATACTAGAATAATTCTTCTAGTATAGACTTCAAATTTTTCAAATAATTGGCGGCTTGATACAGGATTTGTAATAGGAGACCAAATAGTTAACAAAAAACCACTTGAGGCATTGATTAGAAAAAAAAAAACGGAGGTTAACGTTTGTCATAAACTGAGCAGGCAACATTTAACTTGTGCTGGACCGCCGACACAAAACGTTCGTTCAGCGTCACAGATTTTGTCACATACAACTTTAGATACATTTTTGCACTATAAAGCACTCGAAGACTGTAAATTATAGGGAGACACGGCCAACTTCATAGAATTAATAATCAACTGGTATGAGTTAATGAATGTTCGTCGTCCAAATGTAAGACGTACATAATTCACTTCACCTTTTGGTTTAGCTATGGAAGAACAAGATTCTCTTCTTGAAAAGTTCCATGGTACAATCTTATCAATGAGGTGCACTGCAAAATTTGGACTTCAAATCTTTCAAATAATTGGCAGCTTGATACAGGATTTGTAATAGGAGACCAAATAGTTAACAAAAAACCACTTGAGGCATTGATTAGTAAAAAGTCCACGGAGCTTAGCGTTTGTCATAAACTGAGCAGGCAACATTTAACTTGTGCTGGACCGCCGACACAAAACGTTCGTTCAGCGTCACAGATTTTGTCACATACAACTTTAGATACATTTTTGCACTATAAAGCACTCGAAGACTGTAAATTATAGGGAGACAAGGCCATCTTCATAGAATTAATAATCAACTGGTATGGGTTAATGAATGTTCGTCTTCCAAATGTAAGACGTACACAATTCACTTCACCTTTTGGTTTAGCTATGGAAGAACAAGAATCTCTTCTTGACAAGTTCCATGGTACAATCTTATCAATGAGGTGCACTGGAAAATTTGAACTTCAAATCTTTCAAATAATTGGCAGCTTGATACAGGATTTGTAATAGGAGACCAAATAGTTACCAAAAAACCACTTGAGGCATTGATAAGTAAAAAATCCACGGAGCTTAGCGTTTGTCATAAACTGAGCAGGCAACATTTAACTTGTGCTGGACCGCCGACACAAAACGTTCGTTCAGCGTCACAGATTTTGTCACATACAACTTTAGATACATTTTTGCACTATAAAGCACTCGAAGACTGTAAATTATAGGGAGACACGGCCATCTTCATAGAATTAATAATCAACTGGTATGGTTTAATGAATGTTCGTCTTCCAAATGTAAGACGTACACAATTCACTTCACCTTTTGGTTTAGCTATGGAAGAACAAGAATCTCTTCTTGACAAGTTCCATGGTACAATCTTATCAATGAGGTGCACTGGAAAATTTGAACTTCAAATCTTTCAAATAATTGGCGGCTTGATACAGGATTTGTAATAGGAGACCAAATAGTTAACAAAAAACCACTTGAGGCATTGATTAGTAAAAAATCCACGGAGCTTAGCGTTTGTCATAAACTGAGCAGGCAACATTTAACTTGTGCTGGACCGCCGACACAAAACGTTCGTTCAGCGTCACAGATTTTGTCACATACAACTTTAGATACATTTTTGCACTATAAAGCACTCGAAGACTGTAAATTATAGGGAGACACGGCCAACTTCATAGAATTAATAATCAACTGGTATGAGTTAATGAATGTTCGTCGTCCAAATGTAAGACGTACACAATTCACTTCACCTTTTGGTTTAGCTATGGAAGAACAAGATTCTCTTCTTGACAAGTTCCATGGTACAATCTTATCAATGAGGTGCACTGGAAAATTTGGACTTCAAATCTTTCAAATAATTGGCGGCTTGATACAGGATTTGTAATAGGAGACCAAATAGTTAACAAAAAACCACTTGAGGCATTGATTAGTAAAAAATCCACGGAGCTTAGCGTTTGTCATAAACTGAGCAGGCAACATTTAACTTGTGCTGGACCGCCGAAACAAAACGTTCGTTCAGCGTCACAGATTTTGTCACATACAACTTTAGATACATTTTTGCACTATAAAGCACTCGAAGACTGTAAATTATAGGGAGACAAGGCCATCTTCATAGAATTAATAATCAACTGGTATGGGCTAATGAATGTTCGTCTTCCAAATGTAAGACGTACACAATTCACTTCACCTTTTGGTTTAGCTATGGAAGAACAAGAATCTCTTCTTGACAAGTTCCATGGTACAATCTTATCAATGAGGTGCACTGGAAAATTTGAACTTCAAATCTTTCAAATAATTGGCGGCTTGATACAGGATTTGTAATAGGAGACCAAATAGTTAACAAAAAACCACTTGAGGCATTGATTAGTAAAAAATCCACGGAGCTTAGCGTTTGTCATAAACTGAGCAGGCAACATTTAACTTGTGCTGGACCGCCGACACAAAACGTTCGTTCAGCGTCACAGATTTTGTCACATACAACTTTAGATACATTTTTGCACTATAAAGCACTCGAAGACTGTAAATTATAGGGAGACACGGCCAACTTCATAGAATTAATAATCAACTGGTATGAGTTAATGAACGTCGTCCAAATGTAAGACGTACATAATTCACTTCACCTTTTGGTTTAGCTATGGAAGAACAAGAATCTCTTCTTGACAAGTTCCATGGTACAATCTTATCAATGAGGTGCACTGGAAAATTTGAACTTCAAATCTTTCAAATAATTGGCGGCTTGATACAGGATTTGTAATAGGAGACCAAATAGTTAACAAAAAACCACTTGAGGCATTGATTAGTAAAAAATCCACGGAGCTTAGCGTTTATCATAAACTGAGCAGGCAACATTTAACTTGTGCTGGACCGCCGACACAAAACGTTCGTTCAGCGTCACAGATTTTGTCACATACAACTTTAGATACATTTTTGCACTATAAAGCACTCGAAGACTGTAAATTATAGGGAGACACGGCCATCTTCATAGAATTAATAATCAACTGGTATGGTTTAATGAATGTTCGTCTTCCAAATGTAAGACGTACACAATTCACTTCACCTTTTGGTTTAGCTATGGAAGAACAAGAATCTCTTCTTGACAAGTTCCATGGTACAATCTTATCAATGAGGTGCACTGGAAAATTTGGACTTCAAATCTTTCAAATAATTGGCGGCTTGATACAGGATTTGTAATAGGAGACCAAATAGTTAACAAAAAACCACTTGAGGCATTGATTAGTAAAAAATCCACGGAGCTTAGCGTTTGTCATAAACTGAGCAGGCAACATTTAACTTGTGCTGGACCGCCGACACAAAACGTTCGTTCAGCGTCACAGATTTTGTCACATACAACTTTAGATACATTTTTACACTATAAAGCACTCGAAGACTGTAAATTATAGGGAGACAAGGCCATCTTCATAGAATTAATAATCAACTGGTATGGGTTAATGAATGTTCGTCTTCCAAATGTAAGACGTACACAATTCACTTCACCTTTTGGTTTAGCTATGGAAGAACAAGAATCTCTTCTTGACAAGTTCCATGGTACAATCTTATCAATGAGGTGCACTGGAAAATTTGAACTTCAAATCTTTCAAATAATTGGCAGCTTGATACAGGATTTGTAATAGGAGACCAAATAGTTAACAAAAAACCACTTGAGGCATTGATTAGTAAAAAATCCACGGAGCTTAGCGTTTGTCATAAACTGAGCAGGCAACATTTAACTTGTGCTGGACCGCCGAAACAAAACGTTCGTTCAGCGTCACAGATTTTGTCACATACAACTTTAGATACATTTTTGCACTATAAAGCACTCGAAGACTGCAAATTATAGGGAGACACGGCCATCTTCATAGAATTAATAATCAACTGGTATGGGTTAATGAATGTTCGTCTTCCAAATGTAAGACGTACACAATTCACTTCACCTTTTGGTTTAGCTATGGAAGAACAAGAATCTCTTCTTGACAAGTTCCATGGTACAATCTTATCAATGAGGTGCACTGGAAAATTTGAACTTCAAATCTTTCAAATAATTGGCAGCTTGATACAGGATTTGTAATAGGAGACCAAATAGTTAACAAAAAACCACTTGAGGCATTGATAAGTAAAAAATCCACGGAGCTTAGCGTTTGTCATAAACTGAGCAGGCAACATTTAACTTGTGCTGGACCGCCGACACAAAACGTTCGTTCAGCGTCACAGATTTTGTCACATACAACTTTAGATACATTTTTGCACTATAAAGCACTCGAAGACTGTAAATTACAGGGAGACACGGCCATCTTCATAGAATTAATAATCAACTGGTATGGTTTAATGAATGTTCGTCTTCCAAATGTAAGACGTACACAATTCACTTCACCTTTTGGTTTAGCTATGGAAGAACAAGAATCTCTTCTTGACAAGTTCCATGGTACAATCTTATCAATGAGGTGCACTGGAAAATTTGAACTTCAAATCTTTCAAATAATTGGCGGCTTGATACAGGATTTGTAATAGGAGACCAAATAGTTAACAAAAAACCACTTGAGGCATTGATTAGTAAAAAATCCACGGAGCTTAGCGTTTGTCATAAACTGAGCAGGCAACATTTAACTTGTGCTGGACCGCCGACACAAAACGTTCGTTCAGCGTCACAGATTTTGTCACATACAACTTTAGATACATTTTTGCACTATAAAGCACTCGAAGACTGTAAATTATAGGGAGACACGGCAAACTTCATAGAATTAATAATCAACTGGTATGAGTTAATGAATGTTCGTCTTCCAAATGTAAGACGTACACAATTCACTTCACCTTTTGGTTTAGCTATGGAAGAACAAGAATCTCTTCTTGACAAGTTCCATGGTACAATCTTATCAATGAGGTGCACTGGAAAATTTGAACTTCAAATCTTTCAAATAATTGGCGGCTTGATACAGGATTTGTAATAGGAGACCAAATAGTTAACAAAAAACCACTTGAGGCATTGATTAGTAAAAAATCCACGGAGCTTAGCGTTTGTCATAAACTGAGCAGGCAACATTTAACTTGTGCTGGACCGCCGACACAAAACGTTCGTTCAGCGTCACAGATTTTGTCACATACAACTTTAGATACATTTTTGCACTATAAAGCACTCGAAGACTGTAAATTATAGGGAGACACGGCCATCTTCATAGAATTAATAATCAACTGGTATGGTTTAATGAATGTTCGTCTTCCAAATGTAAGACGTACACAATTCACTTCACCTTTTGGTTTAGCTATGGAAGAACAAGAATCTCTTCTTGACAAGTTCCATGGTACAATCTTATCAATGAGGTGCACTGGAAAATTTGAACTTCAAATCTTTCAAATAATTGGCGGCTTGATACAGGATTTGTAATAGGAGACCAAATAGTTAACAAAAAACCACTTGAGGCATTGATTAGTAAAAAATCCACGGAGCTTAGCGTTTGTCATAAACTGAGCAGGCAACATTTAACTTGTGCTGGACCGCCGACACAAAACGTTCGTTCAGCGTCACAGATTTTGTCACATACAACTTTAGATACATTTTTGCACTATAAAGCACTCGAAGACTGTAAATTATAGGGAGACACGGCCAACTTCATAGAATTAATAATCAACTGGTATGAGTTAATGAACGTCGTCCAAATGTAAGACGTACATAATTCACTTCACCTTTTGGTTTAGCTATGGAAGAACAAGATTCTCTTCTTGACAAGTTCCATGGTACAATCTTATCAATGAGGTGCACTGGAAAATTTGGACTTCAAATCTTTCAAATAATTGGCGGCTTGATACAGGATTTGTAATAGGAGACCAAATAGTTAACAAAAAACCACTTGAGGCATTGATTAGTAAAAAATCCACGGAGCTTAGCGTTTGTCATAAACTGAGCAGGCAACATTTAACTTGTGCTGGACCGCCGACACAAAACGTTCGTTCAGCGTCACAGATTTTGTCACATACAACTTTAGATACATTTTTGCACTATAAAGCACTCGAAGACTGTAAATTATAGGGAGACACGACCATCTTCATAGAATGAATAATCAACTGGTATGAGTTAATGAATGTTCGTCTTCCAAATGTAAGACGTACACAATTCACTTCACCTTTTGGTTTAGCTATGGAAGAACAAGAATCTCTTCTGGACAAGTTCCATGGTACAATCATATCAATGAGGTGCACTGGAAAATTTGAACTTCAAATCTTTCAAATAATTGGCAGCTTGATACAGGATTTGTAATAGGAGACCAATTAGTTAACAAAAAACCACTTGAGGCATTGATTAGTAAAAATCCACGGAGCTTAGCGTTTGTCATAAACTGAGCAGGCAACATTTAACTTGTGCTGGACCACCGACACAAAACGTTCGTTCAGCGTCACAGATTTTGTCACATACAACTTTAGATACATTTTTGCACTATAAAGCACTCGAAGACTGCAAATTATAGGGAGACACGGCCATCTTCATAGAATTAATAATCAACTGGTATGGGTTAATGAATGTTCGTCTTCCAAATGTAAGACGTACACAATTCACTTCACCTTTTGGTTTAGCTATGGAAGAACAAGAATCTCTTCTTGACAAGTTCCATGGTACAATCTTATCAATGAGGTGCACTGGAAAATTTGAACTTCAAATCTTTCAAATAATTGGCAGCTTGATACAGGATTTGTAATAGGAGACCAAATAGTTAACAAAAAACCACTTGAGGCATTGATAAGTAAAAAATCCACGGAGCTTAGCGTTTGTCATAAACTGAGCAGGCAACATTTAACTTGTGCTGGACCGCCGACACAAAACGTTCGTTCAGCGTCACAGATTTTGTCACATACAACTTTAGATACATTTTTGCACTATAAAGCACTCGAAGACTGTAAATTACAGGGAGACACGGCCATCTTCATAGAATTAATAATCAACTGGTATGGTTTAATGATGTTCGTCTTCCAAATGTAAGACGTACCACAATTCACTTCACCTTTTGGTTTAGCT
>NC_042493.1:129395605-129415021 GCF_005508785.2 Acyrthosiphon pisum
GTTTGTCATAAACTGAGCAGGCAACATTTAACTGTGCTGGACCACCGACACAAAACATCGATCAGCGTCACAGATTTTGTCACATACAACTTTAGATACATTTTTGCACTATAAAGCACTCGAAGACTGCAAATTATAGGGAGACACGGCCATCTTCATAGAATTAATAATCAACTGGTATGGGTTAATGAATGTTCGTCTTCCAAATGTAAGACGTACACAATTCACTCCACCATTTGGTTTAGCTATGGAATAACAAGATTCTCTTCTTGACAAGTTGCATGGTACAATCTTATTAATGAGGAAGATCATATTTTGTAATGCAATGAAATCATATAAAATACACCAAAAAGTGGGTATACAATTTTATAAATATAATAAAGATACTCACTGCCAACCATATATTATCCCGAAACGAGACTGGTTCTTACTTCCGCCGATGGTTCGAGTATTCCAACTACAAAAAAAAGTATATATATATATATTAACAATAAGCCACTTAAGTGTCGATACAACCCATCTATTACACATTCTTCTTTCTTGTGTCATATGCAATTCAAAGAATCATAATATAACACGAACAAAATATATATATGTACCAATTATCGTGTTCAGTATAAAAACGTATTTATGGGTGTAAACCAGCCATGTCAAAAACGCGGCCATTGGCTCATTCAAATTCGATTTTAACTCATAATACTTAAATTTCCTCTTAAAACCTATTGGTCAAGAAATTGAATTATTCAATATAAGTTGATACAGTGGATCTGAAACAATTTTTATATTTTTCTTTTTTCATTTTAGTTGTTACGACAAATATGTACCTATAGTAAAATATGGCAAATGATATTATTATAGCCACTGAACTACAGCCTACCCGTTTATATTACAATTAACAATTTTCAAAACTAATTTGGCTGCAATATTAATCGGGCGGTGGGGAGAATGCTTCCACCAATAATCTAAATAATTAGTTAAATATAATTAGTTTTTATATAATATAGTGTTATATACTAAATCATACAATTATTTTAACAGAACGGTATAACCTAGTGTGATTTCAATGGCAGGGGTTCAATTAATAAAACCTACCTTTTTTGAAACGTACATATGGAAAAAAATATATAAAAATAACGTACAAACAAGACTCGTGAAAAAAAACATAATACGCCTATCTCTTGGGGCAGATGTTTACCCCAATAATTCGAAGGTTAATTTTCACATTTCTAAGTCACTGGCAGCTGCAGTACGACCAAAAACTAAGACAGAACTATATGACTCGAGGAATTCCATGAACCAGTGTATATAGGAACAACCACAACCTACCCAGACAATTCGAAGGTTAAAATGCACAGTCCTGAGAACACAGCAGCTGAAAATAAAAACGCATGTAGGTGTATACAAGATATACCTAGCTTACGTTATTTTAATATTTTGTAGATTAATTATACGTAATCTGCATTAATATTTATTAAGTTTTCTTTGTTTATTTTTGTACAATACAAAATGTACCAGTTACCTGCTACTGTCGTGTAGGAACTTAATACTTACTATTCCACGAGATTATTATATAATATTATCTAATACAAAAACAATTTGATTTCAAAAACCATTCGGATCCGTCTATAGTGGCTTAAGAAATTATTTATCATTTCGAAGGAGAAGGAAAAAATATTCAGTTGAAAATAATAGTATTATAAAGTTTTAATTTCATCATCAATAACCATAACGGTCCTCGGACGACATGTTGATAAAACGACATTAATTACAAGGTCCAGACAATATCCCCTATATTCAAAAATATTTATAGCAGTAGAAGGTAGTTGTAATATTGAAAAACAAATAGTATGTAAATAAAAATTATTCTATTTACTATACACGTGTGTTTAATTTATTCATTTATGTATAATAATTGTAATGCTACACGTAAAACGTTTTTGTTACACACAAAAGCAATTATATATCAGCTCCCCATCGTAAAAATAATTTTAGATGTCAAGAAATGATAAAACTGTCAACTTCAGTTTTAAAACTAAGTACCTGCCTATGTATAAGGATCCGTAATACATTATGGCATAAAATGTGCTCGATGAATAAACTCTGATAATACACAGTTACCATAACTTATTATCTATATATATAAAAATGGAGACAAAAATGTATAACAATTCATCAATCGAGAACGGCTGGTCCGATTTGGCTCAAATTTTTTTTAAGATGTTCGTAACTACCAGGAGAAGGTTTTTACGAAATAAAATGTTAGGAAAATCCACCGGAAAGGTAGGAAATCTCAAATCTGTATGTCAAAAATACAACAGTGGCGCAACAGTGCATTATATTATATTGGTTGCTATTGGTTAATCGGGCATGTTCGTTGATTTCATCTATAATATAAAAATTAATCGCAAAAAGTGTTGGTAAGCGCATAACTCAACAACGCCTGGACCAATTTGGCCTATTATTTTTTTATAATTTATTTTTTAATATTTAATATAATATTGATCGTCTCCGTGGCAATGTAATCACTGATCAAGAACATCATCTATGGTGGTCGATTATTTGTGAGCTCTCTGTTAATGAACGATTAAAATTATAATGATTTGGTAGATGAACAATTTACAATGCCATTACATTTTTTATTCATTATTCGTGTATGTATATTATTTAATGACGTTCATTACGAACTCCTCCTAAATGGTTAGATCGATTTTAATGCATTTTTGATGTGTAAACATCTATGCTATCGGTTTGTAGTACGACCTTCTTGGGGAATCGAGCGTCAGGCGTAAGTCATGTAGATGTGAATGCTTGAGTGTGTGTGTGTGTGACGGTTGTCGCGCAGGCTACCAAACATACGCGGCGGCGGAGGCGGTGGACGTCACGCGCGTAGAGGGGACCGTCGGGCGGAGTGGGGGTGGCAATTCGTACGGTGTGCTGCCAACATATTATTAATTAATTATTATTCTCGTTTACGTATACTCGCGAATCCGTGTTAATATCGTATAATAATATTATTATACACTACGACTGCCCGTGCGGACTCGTTTTGTGCGTCGTCGTCGTCGTCGTCGTGTCTGTACGAGGTATTGAGTAAATCAAACATTACTGTGGTTCATCAATTGAAAAGGTAATAAGTAATTACTTTATTATTTAATTTAATTAAATATAATTTACAGTCAAGAACGCCGAAAATACCCACGTATCTTTATTCATTATTATATGCGTTTATGCTCGCGCACGCACGGAAATCGGAAAGTACGGTGTATTTAAAATATTGAGTATAATACGCGTCTTAGGTTAATCGTATTATTCATTTTATACCTATTCATATATTGTTATTTTTTATGTGTAAACATCTATGTTATCGGTTTGTAGTACGACCTTCTTGGGGAATCGAGCGTCAGGCGTAAGTCATGTAGATGTGACTGCTTGAGTGTGTGTGTGTGTGAGGCTATTGCGCACGGTCTTCGCGCAGGCTACCCAACATACGCTCGCGTGCACGCTAGCATTACTTTACGGAGGAAACACGTGTTTAGTACGTTCTTTCGTTCTGTGTTATATTGAATATTTAATAATTATTAAAATTTGTGTGTGAATTCGTGATAAAGAAAAATATTATAGATTATAATACAATGTATTAAATACCTACATCATAATATTATTCTGAACTAGTTCCTTTTCCAATTTTCAGTGTACTTTTGTACTAAGTCCGAGTAGATTTGTTAGACAAAACGCAAGTTAATTTTGTATTTAATAAATTGTAGTACTTCCACAGTTCCACTTTCCATATTTAAAATCAAACCCTGCACTCTGCGGTACTGTAAATAAAACAGTGTCGAGTGTTGTAATCTCCTATTGCGTAATGCGTGACAAAACTGCATATAGGTATTTGACACAATAATATGTAACTGATTAATCTAACTATATAAGGTGACGTATTATTATTTATTAATTATCAGCATTCGTAACGAGGAAAAGCAGTCGTACGCGTAGAACCAAGATTCCTAAACGTATGACACGATGGTGATCACCATTATCTTTTGTCGACATTAAAATTCATCGAATTTCAACGGACAAATGGACGAACGAAAACAAAAGTTGACCGTTAAAAACTCAGTTAAAGGCTATTATAGTATAGAGTTCAGTGGTTAAAGGTTATTTAGTTGGGTTCTGATAGATAACAGTCGCGCCGACATCGTCATGCCGAGTCATTCGAAACGGGAAACGAAACGGCGATAATACGTCGGGGCGAGGCACAGTATTGGCTGGTAAACGAGACAGACAAACCGCCGAGGGAGATTGAGCGAGAGCGATATAGAGCCAATCAAAGTCGTACTACAGCTAAGATGTTTACACATCATTCGTGAGTACAAAGGCACTCACATACTTTTTTTTTGTATGCGATTGCGTTTATAATCTGATTTTAATACGGTTAGGTTAGGTTAGGATTTTGTATTAATTGATTATATAAATCCACCATAGGTAGAATACGACAAACTTGGTATAACTTTGATACTTTAGAGTTAAATCATACACTAACGTACATACAGCACGGGGTCCGCGATCTACCGCGGGTAGATTGCCTACCTGATAATGTACTGCTGCGAATTAGAATTTTTATTCCGGGCAACGGAAAAGTTAATATTAATCTTGAAACCATAAACCGAATATTAAATAACGAATAGAACAAAGTTTGAGTCACATATAGTTGGTACACTTAATGGGCAACGAAGTGCACGGGTTCAGCTAGTTACTTATACATTTTGGTACATTTTTAATAGTAATTAAATACAGTTATATTTTTAAAGCCTTATATATTACCTATTCTTATTCATTTTAAGTTACAGCGTAAATTTTAAAAAATAATTTCGATACAATTATTGTTATTCTTATACGCGGGATAGTTTACTAAACGGCATACTTCTTTGCAACGGATTAACCGATCTCGACCAAACTTGGCACGGTGAGAGTGTGGACATCGCTGAGTGCCAACAAGTGGTTTTGATCGATGTCCTACCTACCATCGATGAATTATCACCGAAAAACTAAATTTTGAAATCTTAATTTTGTTTCCGTAGAAACATAGATCCGCAATAAATCAATAATTTCACAAGAAATATAGGACGATAAGCTTCGGTGTGTTTAACTCGCTCAGCTCAATGTCTTGCAATCAGCGAACCGCATTGCAGTCCTAGTAATATACATATTATATAATAAATTGTATTATATTTAATAATGGCCCATAATACTCTAAAGGTACATAAATTGCTTTTTCGTAATACATACTTTTTCGTACAGTGCCTAAACGCATGTGTAGGTACCCATCTACTAATGTGCTACGTCTATCGCAATTCAGAAACTAGTCTTAATTAATGAGGTACATATAGATAAGTAAATAACAGATACCTAGCTAAATGGGTTTAATTTAATCAGTTTATATTAAATCGGTATCTACTATTCACACACGTAGAGATGTAGTTATGTATATAATATTATGTTGTATTATTTTTGTTGTATAAAAAAACACAGAATTCTACTAGATAATGGATATTTTTGCTTTTCGAGGAAAATTGAGGAATCAAAGAAATTATTTGTTATTGTTGATTTGCGTTTCTAAAGCAATAAACAAAGCGTTACTTATCCAAAATCGATTAGAAAAAAAAAAACTAAAAAAAAAACTGTACAAAATATTTATTATTTATATACATGCACACAATCCATACGATATAGTAAAAATTAATGTCATAATCACGCGTATAGCGTATAGTATAGTATAAAAATGTTTTTAATTTTGTGAAACTGACTACGTTTTTATAGAAATTAACTATCGGAAAAGAATATTTCCATCATTTACCAAAAGTTCTTAAAATAACAAACTAACCAGACTTTGAAATTTAAATTAAAATTTTTAACGAGTTTTATGTTTTTTTTGTTTGATATTGTTTCAGATCTACTAGGCTTATCAAATGAACGTCGAACTCTCATGTCCGGTTGTGCATCAAGTATGTAGCAGTATTTAATTTTTGTCGATATATTATAAGCTGATAACTAGATTTTTTAAAGTAATTTTCTAAAATATTTTAAATATAGCACTTAAGTTTCGTGGAACTGCTATAAATATTAAATTATTAAATAGTATAATTGAGGACTGAGATCATAGGCACACAAAGAAAAAATAAACCAATTGAGTCCACGATTGGGAAACAAAAAACACATAAATTGAATCCTAGGATCATTGTTTATATAATATGAAATCTATACTAAACGGAGACGACTATGTTATATCGGTCATACCATTTAAAAAATTATAATCATATTATTATAACTATCTACATATTAATTAGGACAAGACTTCTATATTGGATTAAATAAGCCGCCAACAGTGATAATTACTAATATAAAATATTATAATAAACACTCTAGTTTACGAGGTGCAATTGAATTATACAAACGTAATATATTACACACTACGTAATCATATTTTTAAATCATTCAAGTACAATAACACAAATATAATACATAATAATACATTAATGTATTATGCATATAATACAAAACTAGTAAACATTATCTATATTTAAATTACGGTTTGTTTTACTACAATTCAGTTTTTAATTTATTGAATTATGAGAATTTTTAATTTATTTTTTAATTTACATTTTCTAAAAATTGAACTTTCGTAAAAAAAACAAACACAAACGCAAATAATATTCATACCATCAAGTTTCGTAATAGGTCCATTCGCTCTTATTTTTAAACTAACAAGGCTTTACATACGTTACTTTATGTTACGCACTTGTAAGACGGAGACAACAAAGCCCCGTGGTACGTTTTCTTAAAGTGCACTGTTAGGCAATTATTAAATCTTAATCCAATTAACGGATTAAGATCCATTTTAGTTAAAATACAGCTACAATTAGGTACCCGAACTGTAGACAGCAACGATAATGATACCACACACTGTTTAGGTATATAGGTAGTTGGCGAGCACACGCACTATAATATATATTATACCTACTCACTTATAGTCTTTGGCTGATAATATGTATAAAGTTTATTTGAACCGATAAAAACCGAATAATATTATACGCATGTACAGGTACACAAATCACGATGTGACGATTATACTTACATATACGTATAAAATACATCGCAATATTAATAAATTATAACCGTCATGTGCCAAAGCCAAACTATGTATTATATTTTATGTATTATTATAGTAGTGAAAAGTGTCATTGTTTTTTTTTTTTTTATCATTGTGATAAGAGCTTATTGATAGCATATATTAGATTCTAAGCGGAGCGATGAATGTATTCATTTTGTAACAATGTATGTTTTATTTGTGTCTTTGTACAAGTACAGTATCAGAAATTAAAATAACTCCAGGAAAAACAAAAAAAAAAAAATAAGAAAAATGTAAGTACATTAAAATTGATTCTGGTTTTCAGTGTCGCTCAAAAAAAATTACTGTAGATACATGATCTTTTAAATGAATGTTTTGTTTAAGCGTTTTCCATACACCATACAAATTTAAAAATATTTAGACTCATTTTGAGCTATTTATACGAAAAAGACATTTTCGGTTTTTTTAGTTTTTTTTTTTCAATTAATGTCGATAAAAACTCATACTAATAATATAATACAAGATTCCTCATAAGCTGTTGTTAATGGATATTAAAAAAAAATGTTAACCCTAAAACCACAATAATTTGTTTTGTAATTTGATGAATTTCAAATTTTGACAAATATTGTAAAAATAACGAAAATTTGTAATTTATTTTGAATTAGAAATTCATAAAATATTTTCATTTTTATAGTATCTAATATTTTAAAATGTATTTCAAGACCCCTCATAAGTATAGAGACCGGATTTATATGCACAAAAAGACCTCAAAATATGCTTCTAAAAATGCTCTAATATGCTACAAAATATGCATTTATTTTTAAATACGCACTTAAAATTGAATCGAAAACATTTTATTTAAAATTATGTAAAAAATAAGTATTAATTAATTAAGTAATAAAAAAAGGTATATAAGGGTTTTAATAGTATAAAAAAGTATATTTTTGTCATCTGCACTAAGTTCTTCACCATTTAACGTTATTTATCTTAAATCTATAAAATATTAGCCCTGATTGGCTTCCGTCGAACACTTGAACTCTATTATAGGAACAACAAATTTATTTATATTAATATTATAATAATATATACATATATATGTATATGTATATTTATGTATATCATCTTTTTTTTTTTGGCAATAATGACTGGTCGTAATATTATCGATATTATGTGGCCGTGAACGTGAAAATACGACGAAAAACAAATATTTGTGCTATAAATAATAATATGCACTATAAGCCTACAAATATTCATTAAATATGTATTTAATAGGTAAAAACGTTGAAATATGCAAAATACAGTTTGTGTTATTTTAATAAGAATGATCTAAATCGGAGACAATTCTCATCAGATTTCAAAAAGCTTATTCCAATACGTATATGCATTTGCATATAAATCCAGTCCCTACTCATAAGTTTCGCTACGTGTATGAACAACAACAAAAAAAATATATAAAAAAATTATATACCTACCTAGTGTTGTTGTTTAATAATTTAAATGAATATATATAGGTGGCAATAAACTTCGCGTCCAAATTTTCATATAAATCAAAATTATCCGAATAATGTTAAAAATTCATATTCCTGTTTAGGAATATGAAATTAAAAATGTATGTTATAATATTATATACCAGCATGCGTGGTCTCCGTCTTACGAAAATTAGATACCAAAAACTATAAATTATCACAATTCGAACGCGGCTCATTTGATAATAACCGACGACGCCCCTGAGAGCCGCGACACACAGGTTGAAAACCACTGTATTAATGTGAATTTAATTTAGTGAGAACATTTGAAAAAAAATTTTATTGATAAAAATAACATTATTTTCAGTATATTCTTACAAGATGCATATCAAATTAAATTTCTAAGTTAAAAATTATACTTGGAAAATATTCTGAAAATTGTATATCAATAAAGTAGAATTATGTTATTTAAAATATATTTTTTTAAATGTCTTCTTATCTTTTTTTTGAAGTAGTAAAAAATATACTTGTAAAATTAGTAGGTCTTGAATTTATATGTATTTCAAAAAAACCAAATATGTAAATATATGTATTAAAAAAAATTTAAATATTAAAATTTATAAAAAAAAAAAACTACTAAAAAATAGTACGATTTGTACATAGAATTAAATCTTATTCTGGTAACTCGTTTTCAATTTGAAGTATTTAAAATACTATTTTTATGAAGTATTTGAATATATATTCTGAATACTATTTCGAGTATTTATTCCAAATACTTTTTAAAAGTATTTTACCCAAGTCTGATATACTATATAAGTTATAATCGCAGCGACATGCAGCCTAAACAATTATTATATTAATTATACAGACGCACGAGCGTCCGTGAGTAATATTCTTCTTAACAAGTTTCGTCTAAACGGTTTTTATTTAAATTACGTTCGCGTTACGAAATTATGACTATCACGTTACTTTACTTTTACATTCAAAAAGTAGGACGTTACAAATTACATAACTTTTTTAAAAAATGAGTAACAAAATAAGCCCATAACGAAGTACCCAGGTTTTATTTACTATAAAACCTTTAGGAATCGTAAATAAATTGTATTGATTTTTAAATTTTTCTCAAATATCCTAGCCACTATTTCTTATCATACATTATACATTCACAACTTTACTTATTTTAATAACATGGAAAATAATACGTTACTCCATAGAAATTACTTTAAAAAAGTAATTTCGTCACAATTGCGTTGATTCAAATAAAATATAATGAAATTCCTACAGAGTTATTGCAAAAGTAATTTCGTTACAATAATTGGTAATTTGCGTTACGATACTATCCACCACTGAACATCGGTCTTTACAGACAAACTTCAGTAAGTACAGCATAATTCAATAATATTGTATTGTATTATTATGTATTACCACTATTAGCATAATTTATTATGATTTAAGTATATTACAAATATTCAGTACCTGATCAATAAAAATCTGTTTTTCTTTTACAATATTATCTCATTATTATCTCATCAATTTTCCATTGATATGAATAATTAATAATGAGTGAAGTAGAATGATTTATTTTTTAAGTCTAATAAAAAACTAAATACCTAATTTAAATGTAACATATAGGTTTAATTTAAAATAATTCAAAGTTCATAATGGAAATTCAATTTTTATGCCAATAGTTCATACTTAAACTTTATCTTATTCTAATAAACCATAACATTTTTTTTTATAGGTAGTTTTTATATGTATAATCTGTTACTATTTTTCTAAGTACATAGATATTTCATGTCATAATCAGGTTAAAATATACCTATTTATTTCAAAACCATTCTGTTCATGATTTTAGTTTTATCTAGTTTTATTTAGTCTTATTAGCAACAAATATTGAACTTAAAATTAATTTACAGATATACATTTACACGTTTTACACATTCAACGTTCAATAATTCAAAAACAGTGTGATAAATAATTCTTCTACCAAAAACAATGAAATGAAAAATGGTGGTATGTTACAGTTAAATCAATATTTAATTTACAATTTATTACAGAAGTATTATGTAGTAAATAAGTACACCAATAATAATTATACTTTAAATATATATTAATACAGAGGGTTTTAAAAGTCTTTATCTGATTACAAAATAATATAGTTCGGCAACGGTTAATCGCAAGTTAGCGACCCATGTATTAATGCTTGACTGATTAATAATACTTACCTATTTTAAGAATATATTTTACTGTATTTCACCCTTATATTTTCATTTTTAAAATGAGATTAAA
Source organism: Acyrthosiphon pisum (assembly GCF_005508785.2). NCBI lineage: Eukaryota > Metazoa > Arthropoda > Insecta > Hemiptera > Aphididae > Acyrthosiphon > Acyrthosiphon pisum. The sequence continues at coordinate 129,406,487 of NC_042493.1, forward strand.
ACTCAAATGAGATTCATAAATAAGACTTTAGCTTGAGAAAAGAAAAAGTATTACTTAAATTGAGATTGGTTGAGACCTTAAAGATTGCATTTAGTTATTATCACACATTTTTATTTTTTAAATTATCAAAATTAGCTTAAGCAATACTTATTCCTAAGCATCAACTATGAATACGGCGCTTATATGTAGTACCTACTTATTGCAGCATAATGTTTTTAGTTTTTATTATACATTTTGACAAAATCCATGTTAAATAACTAATGCTTAAAAAGAATAATTTATCATGATTATTGTTGTAAACCTAAATACCTACTCTAAAATATGTATTTGTTTTTTTATTTTAAATTTATTCATGACAATATATTTATCCATGTTTTATTGTAGATTTTCATAATCTCGTCCTGACTTTATTAAATAAACTGAAGTATGAGATATAGAATTTGAGCTCAACAATAAACATTCAACAAAGTATGATTAATGCATTTGATACATTTTTAAAAAGTACTGGACAAACAATTACTTCTCAAATATTGAACCAAAATTCTTCAATATCACATGATGATATGTTTCCAATAAAAACTGAAGAGGAACTAGAAATATTTGAAGATAGAATATTTCGAAATACTGTGGTAATTTTACATATTATATTTTTTAATACCTATACTAAATATAGTAAATATATTTACTATTTAATGAAAATTAGCTGAATATAATATTATAATAACTCCTTATGTTCTATTTAAATATAATAAAAAGCACTACAGTAAAATTTTAGATCATAGGCTAGGATCATAGACCTATTAGTTGTATGATTTATTATACCGGCTCAAAAAAAAAAAAATGTGTCTAGAATTAAAATAAAAATATAGTCGAATAATAATATAAATATAGTGGCTATAATTATAGTTCTTCTGGAATTTGACTATCAAATTATAAAAAAAAAAACATCAAAAGGTACCTACCTAAAGTATAATTATATTATTATATTCTATAGAATAAACTATTGAAGTTTACTAAGTACCTTATAGGTATATTACAGAGATTAATTAAATCATTACAGTTTATAACATATTATAAATATAACATAAATAAAACATGGAAGTTTTATAGTTAATTTCTTTAGACTAGAAGACTAGTGATTTTAGGTTATTATTTAAATTATAAAATAGGTAGCTACCTAGGGATTTCCTAGGTAATAATAAAATAATATAGGTACCCATTTAAATGCATTAATTTGTTTCACATACATCAAAAATCTCAGTGCTGATTGGTATCAAAGACATTGGTGATAGCAGAAGGCGTTTGATGTCCAAAATTTTTATAGATGAAGTTCTTTGCCATTATTGTATAAGGATTCAAGAAAAAAAACTTTTCGCAACTATCTACCTACCATTTATTAATTTCTAAATGAAAATGTATACCCAATAAATTGATACAATTAATATTTAATTCTCGCAAAAGTGAAATATCAAAATAGGTACCGTAGGTAATCACAATAACTATACTAACCATACTAACTATACTCAGTACCACATGAGAAGTAACCCGCTATGTGCATGCACACTGACGGCAGAGACCGTTCCTAGGCCCCGTTTTCCCCACTTTACAACATTAAACATACTAATAGTATTACTATATAACATTGCCGACCATTGATGGTCATAATCGTGCAACATCGACATGTCAAATAGGTAGATGATGCGCGAATTCAACCGCAATTAGGTAGGGACACGGGTTACTTCTCTCGTGGCACGGAGTATATAACATTTATCTAATATTTAGCTCTAAAACAAGGTAAAAACTTCAAAATAGTAACTGCAAATTACATGATAATTATTGATTACATTAGGTACCTAATATATAAAATATCACAATATTCGCAAAACAAATTAATTAAATTCAACTTTAAAGTACCTGATTAAACAATTGTTCAATTGTTATCTGTGATAAAATAAGACTGTTTAGGTACACTTTTACAGTATTTTCTAGGCTATAATATTATGTTTTACTCTTTATTTTGTGACAGTCATATTATTGTAATATTAATATTCTTCATCTCGAAGATCATATAATTAACAATATCACAATATTATAGCACACTACACTACTACAGTGTAGGTCTTAGTATTATCGCAACATTAGACTTATCACTTTTAAGCAATAATCATACCTAATAGACCTAAAATGACATTTTCTCTACATTTTTAATCTTCGCAGCTTATAAGTTATAACTTAAAATACTACTTATTATAGTATAATTGATTAAATATATTATTATGCTAGTATTATAATAGGACAGTATGTCTATGATGGCAATTTATTGGCTATCACAATATTTAAGACAATCGCATGTTTAATAATTTGAAGATAATATATTTTGACAATAATAATATAATAAAAAGCTTGAAACCTGTACTATTAATAATTATAACAAAGTAACTATACTGCTTTATACAGAAATTTTATATTACAAATATTTTATATTACAGAACATTTAATTTAGGTTGAAAATACACATAAGTTTCATTAAAATTGAAATTGGAAAGGCAAAATAAATTGAACATTTGCAATGTCTTACGCATGACATGGAAAAAACTTAACCACTTCCTAAGTTACCACAACAACTATATTTTTTTATTAGAGAAAACTTTGGCTGTCTTATACTGGAATTTGAATGTGGCAAAGATCATCAAGGCTATTAAGACAACAGACTGTATTGACTAATTTAATGAAAACATTTTTTATAATAATCATTGCCTGACTCTGTACAGTACAATAAAAATTATTATAGTTATCCAAATTACTACTAAAATACAACTTCAGTAACGTTTGAGCTAATAGCTATGGTCTCTATATTAAACAATTAGAAGGTGATGCTTCTATCAAAATCAATAGAATCAAACAGCTTATTGATCTTCATCATAAACATTTGATTTCCCAGCTAAGACGTGTGTCATAATCAATGCTCTTAATTCATTCATTGTTAATCTATATATTTTCTCATATGGCTACAGATTTTGATTTTATAACTAATAATATTAATTGAATTAATAAGGTCAACTACCAGAATATTTTGTCTTTTGACCATTTATTTTATTTTCATAACAAACTTTAATTTCTTTTTTTTTTAAATATGAGAAATAAATACTTTAATGAGCTTGTCGCTGTCTTAGATCCTATTAATAACATGTTATACAATGTTATAATTTTAGGTGATCCGTGTCTAAATGGTCAATTAGATTTTCATATTAACAGTTATAAATTGTTTAATTCACTTGCAGTATTAAATAAATCTGATAGCATTAGTGTATTTATTATAAAATGAATTTAATGTTATTAGCTTTAATTATTATTGTAACAGTAATTGTAATGCTTTAGAAATTGAATTTGAATTTAATAATACTTTTTATTATTGTACTGCAGTTTACACTTATTCTCTTTAATAATACAATCAAATTAATTTTATAACAAATTTGCAATCTTCCTTAAATAGTTTTGATAAGAATGATAACAATATTTGGATACTTTTAGCTCATTAACAATACACCTATACCTTAGGTACATTATTGATTTTACAGAGGTAACCGATCATAGTAAAGTCTGTATTAACCATATTTTTTTCAAACATTTTAATAGCCATAACTATGGCTTAACTTTTAAAGCCATATATGATTCTTTTTTTATTTATCATCGAAATATAATGTTTGTACATAAATTTATTTCATATCATTTAAATTAAGATAATATTCCAGCTGCAATCTCTGCAAATTTTAAATTGTGTTCTTTCAAAAAAAAAAAGGCTGAAACAATAAATTTTCAATGTATAAAACATTTTGTCTGGTAATAATCAGTTTCAGATAGAAAATCTAACTAAATGCATGATTGTTAATTCTTTGTTTAATTTTATACCTAATTTAAGGTAATTATTGGTCATGCATTTTTTTTTTACTTTATTGAAAAATCAATATGATTTGTTGGCTTTTTGGTTTTTTCAAACAATATTATGCTTATCTGTTATTTATTGTACTTTAAAAACTGAACCAAGTCATAACTTAAAATCCGGTATAATACAGACATCTATAAATGATAATTATTCTATGTTTGTTTCAATCAACTATAATAATGATAATAATAGTTTGCCTAAATCTATTAACTACACAAGGTAATTTATTAATTATAAAACTATTAATAATTTAATACTCAATGAAAATCGGTATGATTCAGCAAATTAAAAACTCCCTGCAACAACCAGATAACTTAACAAAATTTAGTGTTGTGATGTCCTTTAAGATTCGGTGTGTTTGAGTTTAAATATGTATTATTTAATATTTTATATAATAATGCACTTATTTCATTCTTAAATCATTTTATTTTGAAGCACAGTTTTATTTTTAAAAATAAATATTTCTATTACAAAGAATTCCTTATAGTTTCTGATATTTAAAATTGGTACTTAAATATTAATTAAAAAATATATTATATTTTTTTTTGTTTATTTTATAGACTACCTATGATAATTTCATTGCGATATACAGTTTAAAAAGGGCTCTATTTACTTTTTAGTTGTTATGTTTTACTATTTAAATTCTAAAATAATAAATTACTTATTAAGTTACAATTGTACATAAATGTATTATTAATACATAATAATAAGATTTAATTTTTAGTTATAATTTTTACTCAAAACGTCCACTTTTTTACATTTTTAAAATTTTTGATTAAAAAGATTAATAATTTTAAATTTTAAATTTTTAAGTTTGGATGTTTAAAAGTAATAGTTTGAAGAAGCATCAAGTTTGAGTTTGACAAAAAAATTCTAATCGAGTTCACAAAATCTTAGGTTTAACCCATTCCTAAAAATTATATTATTTTATTTTGTTTTGTTTCTTAAAATAAATTCATAAGTAGGTACTTATACTAAGCCGAAATCAAAAAATTTTTTTTTTTTAATTTTCTAACACGACCACTACCACACCCTTACTATATAATGGTAATTATATTGTAGTAAATTTTATAATTATAAACATGACTAAATAAACAGGCAAACTTGGGTATTTTCAGTATCATCGTGCATGTATGCTGTATATACGTATATATACAAAACTACTAGTTGTATATATATATATATATATATATCTTTGTGTGCCTCAGCCTTTGGAATAAATGATAATTTACATCCCAAATACATTGTTGTGTTGATTAAGAACTCGTTTATTCCATACCCATACAGCATAAAAATATTTCCTAACTATGGCAAAAATATTTTCAGGAAAATAAATTGTATAAATATTTTAAAAAGTTAAATAAATAAAAGAAAATATTTTAGTTATAATCTTTGGCCTAAAAGTTCATATATTTGAAAATATTTGAAAAAACATTTACAAAAAATTTTTATCATATTTATAAAAAATATTTTTAAGGAAACTTTATAAAAATATTAAGTCAACATTTTTATGCAATCATAATATTTTAGTACAATATTTTTTTATCATAAGAAGAAAATATTTATAAAATATTAATAGTCAAATATTCATTATTCAACCACTTTAAGACATTCACAAAATATTATCATTTCCCAAATGCTGTGTGTGTACATGGGGCACGCTGAATGCGCAGAATTATATTGCTGAGATGTTCATTTACAAGCCTGGGTATAAACGAGTTAAAAAGTTTAAGTTAAGTTAATTTTAACTTTTTAAAATTTCATTTTCATTTACTTAATTTTTAACTTAATTTATTTTAATTGATATAAACTTAATAAATAACGAGTTACTTTTAATCGAATTCAAGTTAAGTTAATTTATAAATAATTAAATAATGAATATAATAAAAATAAAAATAATTATTTATGTTGCATATTACATAACCATTTAATAGAATAGGAAATTAGAAATATAGTTAAATTAATTTCTTGTTCCTTTAACCAAAATTCTTCAAGAAAAATAACTTCATTAAATAGTAAATACATATTATAGCAATAGCCATTTATATATATATTAAATTATAATATATAGGTGTATCGTATATAGATATAAAGATATACCATACCATACTGCAGAATACGGGCATTTTGTAATAATAATAATTAATAAATACTAATAACTAATATGATAATATTATCTTATTATATCGATATAGATACAAATCACAAATGTACAATTCTCAAGAACATATTATTATAAAATATTTTCCCCATAAATAAGTTATTTATTTATTTATTTATCAACAAGGTTTGGCAGTATCTTTGTTACAAGTATCTTAGATACAATTGTATTTTGTATCTTGTATCTCAATACAATTATAATAATAATAATAATAATAATTGTTTATTCAATGAATAAAACGGGCAAATTGCCCAATAGTACAAGTAAATAAATAAGTAATTACAATAAATTGATATGAAAATCGAACAATAACATAAATGCATATTAATAATAAGATAGAAATGTAAACTGAAACGAAAACAATTATACAAATAAAATATTACATATTGTTTGTGATGTAAGTTTTAAGAATTGAGGCTAACGCAGAAAAGAAACAATCATTATCTGAATTATTGAGTATCTTGTATCACAAAACATTTTTAGACTATGTATCGAGTATTTCACAAAATAATTTTGTCAAAAAATACTCGATACTTTCGTGCGATACTTTGAAAAAATTAATTTTTGAGGATTATATTTACTCGCCTATCTACCAACCGCGAATGTTTGACTAAGTTTTAGTATAATACTATAATATGTGTAAAATAATATGTGCAGTGAAATTAAATTTATAAATCCATAGTTTAATTGCAGTATCTACAACTTGTACAAAATTATTTTTCAACCTATTAGCCATATTAAGTTATATCTATGTACTGTGACGCACCACACATACACGTTGAATGGGACTTTACGTCTTTACCGTACATCTGTGGTCCAAACCTATATTAGATATCCATATGCATAATCTATACGACTGTACAAAGTCATACTATTCGTACTTGAGACTCTATGTCTATATGTCTGTATAGTCTACCTTTCGCGTGACAGATGACAACGATAAAATAAGTAATGATCACAATAATATATTTATACTTAATTAATATTTTAAATTTTAAAGTAAACTGCATTTAACGTTTTTTGTTGTATCATTATATACTATTTGATATAATGATATCTATAATTTATTATTATTATTTATTTATTTAATTTAACAATTGACTTATTATAATATATGTATACTTGACTAATATTTGGAATTTTAAAGTTAAATGCGTTTATCTAGATTCACAACCTACCTAATTGTGTATAAATAAAATTTAAAAAAAATCCTATGCGTCATAAACTGTGACTAATTTTTTCAAATGTATCGAGTATCGAGTATCTAAATGTTTAAAATGTAAGTATCGAGTATCGAGTATCTAAATACTTAAAATGTAAGTATTGTGTATCTAGTATCTCAATACTCCAAATCCAAGTATCCAGTATCTAGTATCGCGATACTGATTTTTAAGTATCTTGCCCATCCCTGTTAATAAATTAAAAGATTGTATTTATTTCGGCATTTTCGATTTTGTATGCTTTTGGTACCTACTACATAATTCTATTAATTCAGTACCTAATAATTTAATTCTATGTATAGAAAAGATATTGGATATTTTGTGTGTTTTGTATTCTGTTCAATAATATTTATGATTTTAAACCATATTACTGGGTATATAATATATATATATATAGATATTTAAAATAATAATAATAATAATAATAACTTAACTTAAGTTGATAAGTTAATTGAAAATGTTCATATAACTTTCAACTTAACTGAGTAATAAAAAAAAAATAGGTTATCTGTTAACTTTAAACTTCTTAAAATGTTTCCCAGGCGTGCTTGTTTATTGAGTTATTATTATAACTGTACCTATTAAAATATATTTTTGCAAGAAACATATCATTACAATGAGCATATAAATAAATACAATTTTTTTTTCAATTATAACTTTTTTTTATACAGTGAAATTCTTGGAGAAATACAGATAACTCTCAACTTACTGATGTTTAAAAGTTTACAAAAATTATATGTAACAGTTATAAATTATAATGTATGTGTTACCAATGTTTCTTTATAATGTCCTTAACTTATAGATGTATGCATATTTTATGTTTGTTAAATACGTAATTATTTAGGAAGTGTTTTCTTTGTCCTGAAACAATTGTTAAGTGTAGTTACCCAGTTGTTGCATTGCATCCTAAACTAATGTAACATTTTTATTTTAACACAAAAAAATGTGGGTACCTACTATTTTCTTTTATTAATACACACATATTGATTTTTATGATTAATGTTATAACTTGTTTTGTTAACTAATACAAATTAAGGTAGAATTTTTATTTTAACAAAAATAATTACTTACCTACCTACTGTTTTCTGTTATTGATATAAAATATTGTAATTATTATGATAAATATTATAAGTTGTTTTGTATACTAATAAAAATTAGGGTAGCGTTTATTTTCGTTAAAGAGGACGCTACACTCGCATGTGTTTGTCTCC
>NC_042493.1:129415334-129427618 GCF_005508785.2 Acyrthosiphon pisum
GACTTTTGAAGTACACAGATATACTACGGAAGCTTAAGATATATAATAATAAGATTGAATATTTACAATATAATAATAAGTATAATGATACCTATAATATACAATAGTGTTACGAGGCGTAATATAAATCAACGATTAACTATGTATACCGGCTACGCTACACAAGACATATATGCTATAGTACATATTATAAAAATGTATTCTCAGCGTCTGCTGTACTACAGTGTGGATAGATTACTTATACACTACATGATATAGGGTGTTTAGTTTACAATTCCAACTGACCAACATATTAAAAGAAAATCTGTTAAAAAACCTAGTGTTGTTCATTACAGGTAATGCGTTCAGTCAAAAAAAACTATGTAATATTCTACTAAGTTAAACACATACTTCTACTACAATAATTCTTGTATACATTTTAGTTTACCTGAATAATGAATTAATGTGGTTCATAAATTCTCACAACAAAACCTACCAATGTTATAAATCCTAAATTATATCTACCTAAATTATAAACATAAAAAAAATGCCTCGCCTTGATAAATATGTATATCGGAAATGGTATCTTATATGAAACAAGTTGTATGAACGATCCGCGGTACATCATATAGTACGATTAAAATAATATTATCAAACTACAATGGGTTACAATCTGTCTGGAATCATTAATATATAAAGTCATCAATAAATTATGTACCTAATATTTACCTCAATAGTGAACCATTGTTTACTAGGTATAGTATAAATGCTGACCCACGCGGTTGGTTTTTAAATTGCAGCCATTGCGAGGTGTCGTCAATTCGAATGATCTAGCAATAGCTAAAGAATTATCATACCTGAAAAAGAAAAATATAAGCCTTAGACATTGCAAATAATAACACAGGTGGCAGTACGGTATGAAAACCTAACGGTCAGCATCGGGTTCTAATATTGAAACATACCTACTGCTGTTTAAAGCGTTCGAACATGCGAAATAATGATGTGATGTGTTATACATACTCGAAGTTCCATAGAAATACACGGGTTGCACAATATTATGCTTACAGCCAGAATGAAAACAAGCAGCAACTAGTAGGGATGCGACCGATCTGGATACTCTGCACGACCAACAGCTATAAATCGCCGTTGCCTCGGACGCAGTCAGCGTCCACCGCTCCGGCGAGACTGTAATCGGCGATCGCCGGTACCGAATCAACAAGTTCACGTCGTTGAAACGCGACGCAACCTGGCGTAAGCAGGTAAACGACGCACAAAATACACAAAAAAAAGAACACCGAGACGCGCGTTTTCACGATACGTGAAATCGAAATCGGCTTCGGCGGAAGACGAGAACATTAAAACGTAATAGGTATATATATAGCGCACTGTATTACTCGTTAATAATAATAAATCGTAATAGACATCATTGATGACACGCCGACCGACGGCGCGCCGAACAGGAGACCAGTGAAAACGAATACAAAACGAATACGTTTTGGCCCGCAGGACGACGGCACACACAATGGTAACTGATAACAGGACGGCGTCAGTGCCACGTAGCCAATACGTGTACCGTAGTGTGATACGGCGTCGGCGGCGGCGGATGTCGCTCGATCACAGCTGATATCAACATTATTACTAGATGGCGATAGCTCCAGTCATGAATTGAAGCTTCAAAGCCGGTTGGCGATTGTACGGTATTTCGTAGGTATTATGCCAAAAATATGATAATATTATGATTTATTTTGTATCGTATTTTATTATTTCTAAGCATATGGTCTTAATATATATATATATATATATATTTATCAATATATCATGTTGTAACACTTCTAAAAAATATTTAATAATATTTATTTTTGCATAGGTCATTTGCTATTCTATTTGACCGTTGAAAAAAATATTATTCCTAATACATTTCGTGTAACAAAATTGCTAATGTTTTGCAAACCGACAAAATGGCGGCCATCCACAACTGAGCTTCGCTTGTAACAATGTCACATTGTCACTTGTCCACTGTAGTTGAGAAGTCTGTGCGTACAATATTCGACGCGGTTCGGTGGTTCTCATTTTGCTCGTTTGCCGACTACCTACTGATCGCGCGGTCTCTCCGGAGACCGTCGATTGCACCCCACACGACGCAGGTAAACGATTTTTTTCATATACCTTTTCCGTGTTCCGCTTGCGTCCTAAAGTAGGTAAGCGTTAAGTGGCCGTAACAATTTTTCCTGCAAAAATTAAACATCGCTTTCCTCCACTGTGGATTTTCCTCCAATAAATAATAAATAAAATAATAAAATAGTTAAATAATAAAAAAAAAAAACAATCAACAACACATCCAACACTATATGGACGATACGTGATATCGTCAAAGGCATTGCATGGTAGCGCGAGAGGGTTTTTGTGAGACAATTGTCTCACAGCTAAAAGGGGTGGTGGGTGAGTACTGGGTAGGTACCTATAGAGGATAGTCAGTTCTGAAAAATATTAAGTGATACAGCGTATCAAATAAATAAATAGGTAGGTATATAAATAGTTTTTAATTGAAAGGGTGCTCGCCAGCTTATAGTACATTCAATGATTTATTAATAAAGCAGTATTTATATAATTAATAAGTTATTTTTACTGTAGTACCCGTAAGTTGAATTTTTAGAAAGGTAAATTTGATATAAAATTATTATAGGGGGAGGGGGGCGTAGCTCCCCACGGCTCTGTGAAAATTAAATAGGTGGGTCGCGTGTGCTGCAACTAACATTTTTTGTCTCGCTGTCGAAACATCGCCGCTGGTCAAAGGCGGACATTAAATTGTTAAAAAGTTAATTTATTTTTAACTTTTTAACTACCTAGTCAATTATTATGGTTTTTAACTTATTAACTTATTCAGTTTAAATGTTTATTTTTGTAAGTTATCTTTTTATGGTCAATTATTGTTGTCGTGCAGTTAAGCTAATTTTCTTTTAGTGTCTGCGGAACCAACTAGACATTACTGATTCGATGACTCTTTTTCGATTTTTGTAATTTTTTTTCTAATAATTATAATATATATTAAAAATATAATTTATTACACAATGTTAAACGGTATATGACTTTAATAATATAATTTTTTTTTTGTGTCTGTGTACATGATAATTAGTCGAAATAATGCTTCGATTTTCGACTTCAGTAATCTTGTACGATGGGAAGGTGAATATTGTTGGTGCATTTGGGAGGTCAAAGTTTAAAATTCCCAATAGTTTTCATAAGTGTCGGGAAAAATAACATAAAAATTAAGGAAAAACGGGAATTTTTACGCAAAAGCTTTTGGTGCAACTTTACAACAAATAACCGTAGGTTCATAAGATTTTGACTGAATGTTTAAATTAGAATTTTATATACACCATAACATTTTCCAAATATTTTGACTTCTTTGGAGCTGTTTACGGACATTTTCAGTTTCCATTTTTTTTAGTTCTTTTTTCTATAAATATCAATAAAATTGTCTTTCTTGATTAAAAAATCTTGAAAATTTAATATAAAGTTCCTGTTAAATTGTTCCAAAGGCAGATGAAAAATATTGAAAATCCAGAATCACAATTTTTTTTTTTATAAGCATCTAAAGTTCAAATATTGACAAAATACGTAAGAATAACGAAAATTTGCAAATTATTTTGAGTTAGAAACTCATGAAAAATATTGTTTTTAAATCTAAGATTTGAAAATGTAATACAAGATTCCTCATAAGTTTGTCTACCTTTTTCAAAAAAAATGTCTACAAGCAAGTCAAATTAAATGTTTATGAGCGTTTAAAATTTATATTTTTAAACATTTGATATTCACACGATTTCTCATGTAATGATTTTCTTATTTTGTTGTAATAAAATAAGGAATGACTGTAGATACTTGAAAATTTCACGGAATATTAACATTAGCATTTTCTATATACGATAAAATTTTTAAAATAATTCGAGTCTTTTTGAGCTCTTTACGGACATAATCAGTTTTCAATTTTTTTAGTTTTTTTCTCTATAAATATCAATAAAGTTTTATCTGATGGGCCAAAAAGTGTAAAAAATTAATAAAATGCTCCTGATATATTTTTACAATAGCAGTTGAAAAATTTTAAAAATACGTATGCACAATTTTTTTTTATAAGCATTTAAAGATCGAATTTTGACAAAATTTATCAAATTTAAAATTGAATAATTATTTTGTAGTTGAAAATTTATAAAATGTTCATCTTTTATAGCTAAGGATTGAAAATGTACATCAAGATTCCACGTAAGTAGTTAATTCTTTTACCAAAAAATTTAAAAAAATACAGAAGCACAGTTTATTTTTATAATCATTTTAAGTTCAGATTTGGCCGAAATTACTATTTTAGTTATTTTATTGTGATTGTATAATATTATTCATGGGTACTTGAAACTTCGAAAGTATACTATTATATTATATCTATGATAGTACCACGGCTTGTTGTTGATGTATAACGCGTTATAAGTACCTAATAGATATTATGTTATGATTAATTTGGAATTTATTATAGGTACCTATTATAGGTCAATTTTTTTTTAAAACCATAGATAAGTATATAAGATACCTTATACCTAGACTGACATACCGTCTCCGCTCAGAATCGTTTTTCTTATACAGTGATATTATATCATTGAATTCAAATTTAATACTATCCATTATACAGTTACCCACTTGTAACCTATTGTACAGCAGAGCGACATCCACTTATCTACCTTTTTTTTGTTTAAAGCCTTCAAGCCGACTCGTTTTTATTTTGATACAAAATTATGGTTGATTACATAAAAAAAGTTTTGTGACCGTTTTCGCTCAGAATCGTTTTCCTTATAGAATGATATTATATCATTGAATTTAAATTTAAGACCATCCACTTACCCACTTTTTTTTATGTATAACGTTGATCGCTTCCCATTATTGTTTATTTAAACATATTTTTACATATGGTAGTTGTATCTTTTATTCCTATGCCATAATAAGGTTAAATTTCGAGATTTGATACGTAACAATAGTCGTCGTAGTATTCATATCTATATAATATTACTTTAAGGAATTTTTAAAAACTCCGATCAGTATCACTTTACTGTTGTTGTACAAAAAATGTATAATGCATTATTGTACGCTTTTAAAGTATCTTCTACGTATAAGGTTTATTAGTTGGTTACGACGGGGATTTAATAGGTAGGTACATCAGATAAATTAAGTCGTTTTGACAAGTATAACAATGTTATAATAATGTGTGTTCTCACAATAATAATGACAGTATATACTCTATGTGATAACACGTAAATAATTTTAGTTCCAACCAGTATATTTTTACATAAAACGAACGAAGGTATATACCGAGACGAGAGTGCATTTCGAGTCCCGAAAATATAAGTCGAATAAATTATATAGGTAATGAGAAAACAGCTTAAAAGAAAATAATTTATGTTTTATCTAAGAAATCGTTGTACATCGTAATGGATATATAGTGGTAACTGGTAAAATACATAAATAAAACAGCCTACAGACTATAGGTCAGGGGTGACCAGACTTTTTTTTATTATAATCTACTGAGAATATCATTGTATTTCCTTCAAGGAACGAACAACGTAAAAAAAAAAAATATTGTTTAATTTTTAATTATTTGTTAGGTTCGTTTTAATAACAAACATATTCTATTTGAACAAATAATGAAATTAAAGTGTACGATTATCAAAAAATGAGTGTTTCGTATTGTAACAATCGTATTTGTCAGCCTATCTACGTATTATAAAAGAAAACTGTGTTTGTATAATTTTTTTTTAATTTTAGTGGTGATAGTATGAAATACTTATGAGATACTTAGTAAGTACTAAAAAGTACTCAAATTTATTCTTATAATCAAAGATCGCGAGTAGGTATCTTTAATAATTTTAAATTTGAATTACACTAATTTATTATAAACATTGTATTACATTATCGAGTTTTTGAACAAAGTGAAAAATTGTTTATCGATAATATAATTATAAAAAAAATTTAAAAATGTCTATAAATTGATCATAAAGTGTAAAAATAATTGTTAGATCATACCACGACGTAGAGTGAATGCTAATAAAAACATTTTTGTGGAAGTTTCAAGTAAGTTTTTACGGATAATTATTTTTAAATAACACAAATAAAGTATAATCGTTGATTTACGATAAAATAAGGACACGTTTGTTTTTTACTCTGCTACTCCTCACTGCTTATTTAATGACATTGTAGGAGGAGAATATGCTTTGATAGTTGCTTATGCCACGGCCGCCGCCAAAACCGAGAAAGAGTACTTACGTAACCCGTGCAACCCTGGTACCCGCGGTCCACTCCAATTTGCACCGAAATATAATAGAACTCCGCACGATGTGCCAAAATAAATAGGCACTTACACACATCGACGGACATAAAGTCGTGTCATGTTTTTTATGAATGAATATAGTACATATATACACCTTAAATAGTGGGTGATGACTGGTGTGAGTAAATTCACGTATTTTATATAACCAGGGCCGTATTTAAGGGGGGCAACGGGGACATTTGCCCTGGGGGGCCGATTTTTGACACATTTAGGGGGGCGGCCAGGCGGCGGTGTATATTATATAAATAATATTATTTTTTTGGTAAGAATTTGCTTGAGTACCTACACTTCGATTTCTTGCATTGCATGACTATGATACGGCCATTTGGCGTCTTTCACCCGTTTTGTCAATAAATGATAATTACAAAGTTTTGTATTTTTTTTTCGGCTAAAGTGCACTTTACCACGCCCTTTACGAATTTCAAAAATTTCAAATTTTTATGGCTATAACTTCCAAAATTTTGAAATTCGTGAGTGGTATGGTAAAGTGCATTTGTTTCTTTTTTATAGTGTACAATTTTATGTTGTTATACATTTTGACAGTAATTAAAATAATGCATCATCGTGGTCTGTTTTTAACAACATTTTCTTAAATAACGGATTAATTATTTATTTTTTTGAGACGGAGGGAGGCGTACAATTATTGTTGACCCAGGGCGCAAAAAGTGTAAACATGGTCCTGTATATAACCTAATTATAAAAGATATTATAATATAACAGTAAATAATCGGATTTCGTTATTTTTTTTTAAGTAGAGTACATTTTGTAGGTCGGTTCCCAAGCTCGATATGGAAAATTATAATTATAGAAGCTGGAATATGCATTTGAATAATGCATAATATTTGTTCTTTATCAATAGTATTTTTATACTAATATTTATGGTAAGATAAAAATTCGAGCAACAATTTCTTGTCTTTCATATTAAAAAAATTACCAAAAACTGATACCTATATCTACGAGGCGTGAGAGTTTTTCCTGTAAAAGCATGTTTATACATAGAAATGGTGTTTCGATAATAGTCATCGAATCAACTCTAGTTATACATAATAATGTAGTTTTTTGGAGGGATTAGAGGATCCGAGTAAAAGTAACCGCAAAATGTTTAAATAATTAATATTTTTTATAATTTATTTAGTTGTTTACACATAGACGAAATGTTCCTACTTTCGTTGACATCGGGTATTTATTAATTAATAATTAATATTTTTATTTATTATTATAAACAACTATAAATTTAATAAAACATAATAGTCGATTTAAAAACACGATTGACAATCTTACGTCAACTACTTAGAATTGATATAATCGAGAAAATGCGGATAAAACAATGATATTAAATATCGATGAATTTCTATAAATAATATTTTACCGGTTTCAGTTTTTATCAATAATTTTAATGCTACAATTTATTAATATTATAATAATTGTTATATTAAGATTTTAGACTAGATATACATATATTATATAGAATTTTTGACCAGTATAATTTACGTAAAATTTGGTAGATTGGTAAAATGGGCAAATGTAAACTGGGCCCGCGGTTACCTTTTTTGTTGTAAGCTTGGCCCAAAAATTGTGACAAATAAAATATGGTAAGCATGACACAATTGATTCTGCAAATGCATTTTACTTATATTTTTTTATACTGAAACATATTATTTAAATTTTACATTTATATAACGGATTTCATAATGGAATGAAATGATATATGAAAATGAAAATAAATTTTGGAGAATAATGATAATTGCCTCTCACGGTAGTCATCTGGATAATGCTAAATGGTTCTGAAAAATATTATACTACGTATATTTTTATTCGGGCCTAGTTAACACCTAAATCATTTTTACCTGTAAAAACCTCGGGCCGAGCTTACAGTCGAAATTTATAAACATGTTTCACAGTTCAAACTTCAAATTGATTATAATATAGGTTTATTGTGTAATGTCATACGATTCAGGCCCTATTCGCCGACTACTCGTTTCGCCAACGCGGAAACTAGTATCCGGTAAAAATGGAAAAAGTTCCAATTCACCGACAAATTTCATAAAATATAAATATAATTTTTACGGGGCAATCTAGAATATTACAATCTACAATTAAAATGTTGATAAAACTATACTTTGATATTATTAGCATTTGTCAGTTGATAGTTAGTAATCGTTGCATCGTCAGTTCTTTATTTAATAATATTACATTTAAAAATCAACAAACAAACTTCATGCTTGACCTCCTAGCACAAAAAAAAAACTGCAATCGGCCATAAAAGTTAAAAATAATTATAGAAAATTAGAATAAAAGTTATAAAGGTAAAGCGCTTATAAAATATCATAATAATATATTTTTTTTTAATAACGTTTTAAAATATAATTTTAGGTTACAAATAATAGTACGATTTGTATTTTGGAATACTTTGACGCGTCACGTCTTATGCTACGCGTATTAATATATTTTGCTGACGAGTTGTTTAATTCAGCGATTCCCAAATCATGACAAAATTAATAATAATAAAAATATTATTTATTTATGGCATACTTGATTTTTTTTTTTTAGCAGGGGGTCGCGTATCCAATAATGATTGAATTTATGGGTCACCGTTGCAAAAAGTTTGGGAAACATTGGTTTAATTTATAACGTTCGTAAAAAGTGCAAACTTAATGCAGTGGTCGGTCGCTAGCAGATAAACCAAAAAAAAAATATGTCCAGTCGTCGTGGGGTTTTTTCCAATTTTTCTTTAAACTAAACAAAACCAATGCGAGGTTTCTAACTCATTTTTTCTAACTTATTCTAGTAGACCAGTCGTTTTTGTTTCTTGGCATTTTGGTTTGGAAACCATAGACCCTTCGCCTCGAGAGTAACGGGCGTCCAAATTTCAGAAAACTTATATAAATAATAAATTATTTTATAGGATATACCTATTGTATTCGGAAAAATTTAAAGAGGTGATACTTTTTGGAATGAAAAAATAGTGACTGAGCTCACCAAATTGTATATGGACTTTCTGTTAAAACATTTAATGAATGATGAATTAAAGTAAAATATTATTCTAGTTCTCGTTTTAGAGATACATATATTTAAAAACATCTTACAAGTTACCATTGATTAAATTAGAATACCTATTAAATTTATCCTAAAAAAATATAAGTGCGTAACGAGTTATGATAGTTATAAGTTTGTAATAGATATAGGTACAATATTATACTTAAATAATAATTATATATAATAATATAATATTAACTATGATAATTTTAATATTATTTATTACAGTGTTCTCAAACTCTAACTACCAGAGGGCCATTTATTTATATATCAAAGGTTCACCGGCGTGGTAGACATTTTTTTTTTTTTTTTTTACTGACGCACATGACCCTCAAATTAAGTACACCATATCTACACAATAAAACAAAATTTTTTTAGTTTGTTGCGATTAACTAGGTACTACAAATGATAAAAATTATCTTAAATATAATAGTATATTATGTATTTTTAAAATTATTTGATTTAATTTGATTTTTTATGCACTTTACTAATATTTTTATTAATTTTGTACCTATGTAATGTGTAAAAGAAGTTTTAGAAAGCTTCAAGAAAAACAAAAAAAAAGTGGTAATTTTTACGCAAATCCAATTTTTGATATAATGCATTTTATTTTTAGTGTAACACAACAATAATTAATAGCCTTGGCATTTTTACCAAATATTTATATTAGCATTTTCCATTAATGGTAATATTATTGAAATATTTTCACTCTTTTTGAGCAAGTTATAGCCCTGAGAAATTTCAGTTCTCATACAAAAATGACCTAAAAAATTAAAAACGTCAAAAAATGCAAAATAAAAGTTTCATAAATGGATTCGTAGTTACATAATTTAAATTATAGCTACGTTTCACAATCAAAAAAAAAAAAAATGCACTTTCCTACAAATTAACAGCCCTACTTATATTAAGTCATGGGTAGAGAGCGGATTTTTATGTTTCACATAATAATATTATATTATAGGAATTTATGCAGCTAAACGGAGGTAAAAATGTAGACCACTTATCGATAACATAATTTATCATCGATAAAAAATTCTATTTGTTTTTGTCTCAAGTTGTAATTCAAAAAATAAATGTTAATTTAAAAATTTAAAATTGTAGTAGGTAACCCATTAATAGTTTGATTGTAATTAAATTGGGAATTGTTTAATATTGTTTCATATTTGACTGAATTTAAATAATTTAAAAAAAAGGCGTGCAACAATCATTTTTAACTTTAAGTAAGTACATATTATAATATTAACGGATGTAATACGTGTGACTTGTGTCTTATCATACATAACGTCTTGTGTACAGATTTTCAAATTATTTAAAGAAAAAGAAAATCATATTTTAAAGTTTTTTAGAGCATATTAGAAACTGTATCTACCTATATTCTATTTATCTATTTTATTTTTTAATCTATTAAATACCATCCACTATAGTTATACGTAATAATATAGTATTTAAAGATTGGATGAGCCGAGTAAAACGAACCGTAAAATATTGCCACACATATTATTATTTTTTACCATTTGTTCAGTTTTTACGATCTTGAACGACAATACAAAATTTCATATTTTAAAGTAGAATATATTATATGAAGTATTTTGATGTATAAAAATGAAATTTTGGACATCCCATTTTAAGTGGTTTTTCGTAATTTGTCAGTTGTTTTTCCCGTGGCAAACTATTAAGAAAATCGAAAAATGACCTCTCTAAAGTACCATCTTGATCCAATTTGCTTAAAGATAAGGTGCTTTAATATGTTGAAACCGAAACACTCCTTCTGGTTGAAATTTTGTATACAGGTTATAAGAAAAAAATAAAATAAACACCATTGTAAAACCACTAGCTTCCTCTCTCCGCTCAGAATCTAAAACTGTATAATATTTAAGAAATAAATTTAATGTACATGCAATTTTAAACTTAGACGTATAGTGCCATGGGTACAATATCATATCAGTTAATACAATTAATTTCTGCGCTTTTATCCCACTACTAAGGTATAAAATAATTTTCGGTTTTAGTCTATCGAAAAACATAGACGATTTGCGCTTTTGATTATCGCCGATAATATTATTATGTGGTTTTAAGCAGCGGGTTGTGCGTTTGGATAAAAAAATAAAAGCGCATTACATAAATACCCATTACTATTAAAACATAGATAGGTACCGCAGCTGCAGTATATAAATGTGGGTACAATAATATTACGACTTATAAGTTATATCATAATATTATATTTTTACGAAAAAAAGACGTACATTCAGACAAACGACGCGGTTTATCTTGAAAATTGTAACGAATTGAAATTTGGAATTCTATTTATTCAAAATAAAATAGGTACTTACACACATTGACGGACAGTCACGAATAAAGTCATGTCATGTTTTTTATGAATGAATATAATATATATACACCTTAAATTGTGTGTGATGACTGGAGTGAGTAAATTCAAGTATTTGATATAACCTAAATTAATTGTTTTCAAGTATCATTGGCTTGGCCCACACTGCTACAACGGGTTGCGCACGCTTATGGACAGGTAGGTATTCGTTATGTCTTAAAAGTATTAAATATTTCGACATTACAAATTATTAATAACGGTGCCTACAGGTATTAAAAAATGGTTTTAATAACGTAAATTCATTTTTTAGTTCAACAATATTCCTTCTACATACCTACCTAGTATTTAATCATAATAGGTACTAAAAAATTAGTATTGACTCGAATTATGAGCTTGCCATAATAATTTTTAAATATATTTCTTGTCTGGACCACTTGATAAAGTCTTTAATGTAAAAAAGGTGGGTAAGTGGATTTCGCTCTGCTGTACAGTAGGTTACAAGTGGGTCACTGTATAATGGACAGTAAATTTGAATTCAATGATATAATATCACTGTATAAGAAAAACGATTCTGAGCGG
>NC_042493.1:129429268-129431403 GCF_005508785.2 Acyrthosiphon pisum
AAAATCGATTTCTCGAAAAGAGATTTTGCGTAAAAATTCCCGTTTTTCCTTAAATTTTCTTTTGTTTTTCCCGGCGCTTTTGAAAACTACTGGGAAATTTAAATTTTGACCTCCCCAATGCACCAACGATATTCACTTTCTGATCGAACAAGATACTGAAGTTGAAAATCGTAGCATTATTTCGACTACTTATCGTGTACACAGACACAAAAAAAAATAAAAATAAATAAAAAAATAAAAAAAATAAAAAAACACACATCATTGTAAAATCAATACATTCATCGTTCCATTCAGAATCTAAAATAAATCACTTTATACAAGGATGGATTAAGAAATACTTTTAAAAGCATGTACCATTATACAGGACATCGATGGCTAGAGACTGCATCGCAACAAAACAATTTATATCGTTATATTGGAATGATTAATAATTGATTAGTCACGAAACATAATTTTATAGTAAATACATTGAATGCACAGTCAGTGAATTGCGAAATGAAAATCCCCGGAAAATAATTCCCGATTCTACGAAAAATGATCCCCAGACTACAGTATTACTCATAATCACATGGAATTGATTGACCAAATGTTTTTTTAAAAGCTAATTATTGTAATTATCACGTTGTTGATATTTAATTACAAATATACACAAGGTTTGGAAATATTTATTATTAAAAAATTAATACATAATAAATAATTTTCAAACATTAACAATAATATTATTTTGTTTTATATCACGATTTAAAGCAATATACCTTTGTTAATGGTTATTTTAAAAGAAAAGGTACCTACATCCATTAACTATTGTTTGATAATTATTTGCATTATTTCGTATCGAATATTAGAAATATTTTAAACATTTTTTCTATAAGTAAAACTTGTAAAAACGACTCCTAATAATAATAATAATTATTATTAATCTTTAAAATTCTTATTTATCTATTTCCCAATGTAACATCAAATGATTTTTCAATTAACGAAGACAAAACTGTAAAAAAACGTACTAGTTATTACAGGCTATAACGTACTTTTTAATTTCGTATTCCAAACTTAGTATTTCGTACTACACAGAATTTTAGTCTCTGCAGGCCATGTTCTTGTCACAGTCAATGGGAAATTACAATATTTAAAGTTAAAAAAATGTTAAAACCGATACCAAAATCAGTCGGATATAGACATATAGTAACCTACTCGCCTAATAAATGTGGGTATTATTTTGAAAATAAATTATCTTATATTTTAAATAAGTACCTCCCTGATAAAATTGTAATGTACATTTACAAATTAATCATTATTTTGATGTTATAGCTATGTATACCATATTATATCGTCCTACTACTATTAATAATGTGCATGTATTAGTATTCCAGTACACATTCTCCTAATCGGTAAATTATTAGAATTTAATGGTCTTTTTTATCGTGCGAGTGTGTGACCTAACCTAATCAGTTCCTACCAAACCTCACTACAATATGGTACTCTGAATCATAAATCATGTATAAATGCGCGATGATGAAATGTGATTGTTTGGTTCATTTTGTTATTCACACAAGTACCAACCTACATGCGATGTTATAATAATCAATTTCCACTCGATATTCACTTCGGGCAAGACAAATATAGTAATTCATGCTATTATTACGATTCATATATTATATTGAAATATGGCTTGGACCCAGGCGCGGATCCAAGGGGGAGGGGGCGAAGGGGGCGTGTAATTTATATAATATATTGGGTTTTTGACTATTTTCGTGGTTCATTACAACTACAAAACACAGTATTATAAAATATAAATTTACGAAAAATAAAATAATATAATTTTATATGTATTGTGTGCGAGTGTGTAATTGTGTTAGGTACTGTGTTAATGTGTTATAGGCTTATAGCTAAATTGCGTTCCGCCATCGATCGTCGTCGATGATAAACAATTTCTTGTTATCGACGACGACAATTAGATTGGCTACGTCGATAACTATTACCCGAAACCAAATATCATTATTATTGTTCCATTATGGCATTATAAATAAATAAAATTATCGGTATGACTTGCCGTCGTCGACCATCTTTACCGTTGTCATTTCTGGGGGAAAAAAAAACATTACAAAATATATTATATATTATTGAAACCGACCGTC
>NC_042493.1:129431735-129432048 GCF_005508785.2 Acyrthosiphon pisum
TGGGGGAAAAAAAAACATTACAAAAATATAATTAATAATATTATTGAAAACCGACCGTCCATCGTTGGCCGTCGCACATCATTCCATTTGTGAAAAGTGATATTTTTGTGCATTCGGCAATCGGCATTGCATTAACTAGCGTGAAATATAATGTAGGCTGCGCATAATATCTTAGACGTACTCTGTGTCTACGTTGTGTAATAAAACGGTTTTTGCTGGAGCCCTGGAGGATACGATTTTAAGGACAATTTTGCGCCCCGTAAAATAGTTCTAGATCCGCCCCTGCTTGGACCTTGTAACACTGCCGACCGTG
>NC_042493.1:129432148-129433749 GCF_005508785.2 Acyrthosiphon pisum
TTTGGCTTTTATTTAAATCTAATGATAACTTGTTTTCAGTAAAAGTAAGGTCTGCAGTACTATCGTTAAAATTATCTTTATCTTCAGTATCAAGAAGTCCACCTCTAAAAGTTTTTAATGCTGATTTCGCGAGATCCCTTAATTGTACAAGTGTTGACGATTCTTCACAATGTATGTTACAACATTTTAAAAAACCGACTACTTCTGATTTATCTAACAAAAGTATCCACGATACCGTTTTCTGAGATATTATGAATTCAAATTTTTTCTCTACTGGTGTTAATGCATTAAATTCATCTTTACTTAAACATTCGACTTCGTATAATGTGCAAAGCGTAAATTGTTTAACTACCTTAGCAGATAAAGGTATCTTTCTGTTGTGTATTGTTAATATGAATAATAACATAAACGTATATTATAGTCTTTTATTATGAAAAGTATAAATCGAACTGACGTACATATAAAATTGTCTACTTGCTAATGACCGATGGACAATCCCCACCGATCGTAATATGATACTTATGATTATTATTGTTAATATAAACGTTTAGTATATAATGTAAATGCTGAATATGCAACATCTCTTTCCTTTTAAAAAAAAAAAAATATTAAGTATTTTGTATAGTGCTTATAATTACTATGTTAGTATTTATTTTATTTTTTTTTTTTTTTTTTTACATACGAGTATTTATTATATAATATGATAACTGATATAATTAATAGTTAATTATTGCCCTAAGCATAATCACTCGGAGAATATCTCTGAGGCGGTTTTCTAGATCTAATTGGTCTGGGTGTTTTATTTACTATTACGGGATCGGCCGGATCGGGATTTTGATTTTCAACTACAGTTTCAGTATTTTTATAATTTTCATTTGTTTGTCTAGCTGGTGTAGGTGACAGTGAGTTATTTATTTGGTTGTGTGGCCATATCTGATCAGTGTGTCTTATCCATTCAGAACCCTCGTCTAGTATGATTTTATGAGTGTTTTTACTAATGTTTTCTGTAATTTTTCCTTTTTGCCAATTTTCATTTTTATTTCGATAATCCTTAACTAATACCAAATCACCCTCTTTTATATTAATATCTCTTTTTCCTGAATTTTTTATTTGTGTAATTTGGTTATTAATAACTACTTCATTTGTGTTTGGGATTAATAAATCGAAAATGGTACGTGTTGAGCGGCCAAACATAAGTTTTGCTGGCGTTTCATTTGTGGTTGAGTGTACAGTATTTCTATACATCAATAAAAATTTATTCAAATGGTGTAATGATGTTGAACATTTATTAAAAAATTGCTTAACTATTTTTACTCCAGATTCGGCAAATCCATTTGAGGCTGGGTGGAAAGGTGCCCCTGTCAAGTGCCTGATACCTAGTGTCTTGCAATATGACTGGAATTCATCGCCATTAAAACATTTTGCATTGTCAGTTGTTATTGTTCTGGGAATGCCAAAACGTGCAATTAACTCAGACAGTTTTGTTATGACCGTTTGTGCTGTCATCGAATTTACTTGAAAAACTTCTAGCCACTTTGTGGTTGCATCGACAATAATTAGGAATGTTTTTGTTTTTTGTACGGACCTAAGAAATCGCAATG